>NW_006436289.1:5433946-5435843 GCF_000325575.1 Pteropus alecto | reverse complement strand
AATTACAGAATTATGATTTCCAGCCCTATTGAGTCCTGGTGCCACCAGGAAATCTTTGGCAGTCATTGTTCCTTCCAACCTCTCACAGGATTTCTTTCCTGAATCTTCCTTTATTCTCCCTGTCCCTTTCACTCTCAACAGATAAACTGCCTGTGAGGAACCCTTATTCTCATTTTACATAATGAATAGAGGGGCTACTGGATTTGGGCTCCTTCAACTTCCTTCTTCCCCACTTCCAAATTCATAATGAATAGAGGGGCTACTGGATTTGGGCTCCTTCAACTTCCCTCTTCCCCACTTCCAAATTTCCCTGTGTGTGTACTTATTCCTGCCTCTTCACTATCAGAGGAGGAAGTGGCCAATTTCCTCTCCTCTGGAAGCTTGCTGCATCATTCACACCCCTCCCCTTGTATCTGTTCCTCCTTCATTAACCCCTCATCTCAGCCTAGGAATGTCCTTTCGTACTAAAACTCCTTCATTCTCTATTCTACCTTCTTCTCCATCTAATACCCTTTCCCCTCTCCACACTGCTTCTGTTTTTATACTTCCTGAGGTCTTCTCAGTTCCCTGCCATCTGACTTTTAACCCACCATTCTACAGTATCTGTTCTCAAAAAGGTCACCAAAGCCTGTTATTAAATAAAATGAGCTTTTGAGTCCTCAGCCTGACTTTTATACAGCATTTGATCTATTGACCACTTGTCTTAAAATCCTCTTGTTCCTGATTCATTTTCTATCTCTCTGATTGCATGTTATAGAATAATATTTTTGTTGCGCATTTCACTTCACTTGATATATCACATTCTCTGCCCTTCTTTTCTCTCATTGTATATGTTCTTTGATATAATAGAATAATAAATTCTTTGGAGTTAGGTGAAGTGGGTTCAAATTCTAGTTTCACCACTTATCAGCGCTATGATCTTGAGCAAATTTCCCAGATGGAGAATGGGGCTAATAATATCAATTTTAATGGTTGGATATGAAGATTAAAGAAGACAAGGCATAGAAAGTGCCTCTTTCAATGGCTGACAAAAGTTGGCACTCAGTATATTTTGATCCTCTTCTTTCTCTTCAATGCCCTCTCTCCCCACTTCCTTCCCTGCCAAATAACTTCTTATAGTTCATTTCACTTTTGGGGTAGTGTAAGCCCAGGATTTGGAGTCAGCATTGAGCTTACCAGCCCTGTGACCCTGGCATGTTGGTGCTCTAAAACTTGGTTTCTATGTGTGTAAAATGAGAATAAGGGTTCCTCACAGGATTAGTTGTGTGTGTGTATGTGTGTGTGTGAAATATGTGTGTGTGTGTGTGTGTGTGTGTGTATATTATATCTATCTATCATCTACCTAATTTATCATCTATCGAGATGCTTAGTACAGTACCTGGCATAGTAAGCGCTCAGTAGATGTTAGTTATTATCTCATTTGCACCTATAACTATGCCTGTCACACATAGATACTCTTAAACATGTACCTCCTAGCCCCCCACTATCTCTTATGCTTCAGATTTGTATTTTGCCAACTGGCTGTGGAACGTCTCTATCCTGATGTTTAACAAATAGCTCAGACACTTATTCAAAAATGAACTATTTATTTTTCCCCAATATTTGCATTTCATATGTTCTCCATCTCAGTTAAAACCTCCCCATCCATCAGGCATGACTTTTTGAACCCTCTCTTTTTTGTCACTGCCTACATCCTATCAGTCACCTTTTACTTGTTTCTGGAGTTTGTCCTTTTCTAACTATACTGCTTTGGTTTAGGCTCTCCTCTTACTAAATTGTTGCCTGGTCTTTTTATTGGTTTCTCCAAATCGGATGCTCCCTTATTCTACGCTACGTTTGGAGTGAACTTTCTAAGATGCAGGCCTCACAGTTTCACTTTTCTTTTTCAAAACTCCAG
>NW_006436289.1:5422810-5433902 GCF_000325575.1 Pteropus alecto | reverse complement strand
CTCATGCTGACCTATTTCTAGTGCAATTAAGTGAATAAAAATGATTATCCAGTAAAGATAGCTATCTTATTTATTTTAGCATACTTTTGCTAAATTTGAAAAATTTTTAATTTTATATATAAAAATATATAAGATACAAAGGTAACTATTTCTAAAATCTAAGGAACCCATTTGAATGTGGAAAATGCCAAGCATTCCATATTGTCTCATGCTATTCTCTTGGCTATAGGGTATAAAACAAAGAACTTCCACTGCTTGAAGCCTTTTTAAAAGAAAGGATTTCTTAGGCTATTGCTAGCAAGAAAAAGACCAGGTCCTGAGGCATGAAGTCTAAACATCAGCAATGCTAGGTAGAAAAGACAAGCATGTCTGCTGACCTGGAATTGAAGGACTTTTTTATACATCAAGTATAGGGATGAAAGATGTAAATTGATTTGAAAGAATTTACATTGGCTACAGATAAGGTGGATGGGATAAGGTAAAGGGGGGCAGTCAGTTTTGGGATAGATGAAAACTCTGTAAGGAGGAAGTGTTTGCTACTTTGTATTGGTTGTGGAAAGTTCATGTGTAAGCAAGAAGCAGAGGCTCCTGAAGTGGGGCCTGGCTAGTCTCCTTTAGATCATTGTGGAAATAGCCACCTGGAAGTGAATTCAAAGTTCCAGCTATACTCAAGAATGTAAGCAGTCTTTTGTTGGTTTTGCCCTGCATTTCTTAACTGATTAATCCCTCTTGTCTCTTCCTTTTACCCTCAGATCTACTGTAATCTAATTTAGGATATCTCAGAATTTTCTCCTTGTCCAAGATACAGATCAGAATTATTTTAGGAGTCACCAGCTTAAGGTTTTTCTTTAGCCTTCTGAAGTGTGAGGTTTTTGACAGGGGTAAGGGTCAGGAGAATGTAAGTTGTTCTTTCCTCTTGCACATCAGGATATATGCAAAAGCTATCATCGTTTATTTCAAGTTCTCCCACTAATCAGGTTGTGCTGGGAACCCATCCCATTTCCTTATTTCTGTATTTGAAATCTTTCATTGTTTTTCTTACTAATATTTGTTTTTCTATTTTTTTCTCCTGTTCGAAGGTACAATCACTGGTTTGATGGAATGGCTTTGCTTCACCAGTTCAGGATGGAGAAGGGCACAGTGACATATAGGAGCAAGTTTCTACAGAGTGACACATATAAGGCCAACAGTGATCACAATCGAATTGTGATTTCGGAATTTGGCACACTGGCTCTCCCTGATCCATGCAGGAATGTTTTTGAACGTTTCATGTCAAAGTTTGAGCTGCCTGGTAAGCAGCCATTGATGTGCCCAGAATTCGTAGGTGATAGTGATACTTATTTAAATTGTTATGATATATAACAATGTATATAAATATTGAAATATATATATTTTTTTGGTATAAGAAGATGTTTAAACTGCTTTCTCACTCTGATTGTGGTTTTTAAATAACTGGTGTTTGGTTTCAGCAATGACCGACAACACCAATGTCAACTATGTGCGATATAAGGGTGATTACTACATTAGTACTGAGACCAACTTTATGAATAAAGTGGACATTGAAACCATGGAGAAAACAGAAAAGGTAAAATATAGGTTAAAAATCAATACAATAGATTCTAAATTTTTTTTTCAAAATACTTTTTAGAGTAGAAGATCTCTGAATAAGTAATTGGAGCCTTAACAAAACAAAAACAAAATTACTAACTGATTCAGGTCATTGTGTACCCTCTGTCCTGAGTAGAATGGCCTAAGGGGTTAGTTTTCCATAATTTGAGACTTCTTTTTCAGCCCTAGTATCTGAAGGCTAGGGTAAAGAACAAATATAATAGTACAGATTTACTTTGGCCAGCTCATGTTCTTCCTAGCTACAGGTAGAAATTGTCAAGACCCATACTGCCTTCACTTAACACATTAATTAAAATTTAAATAAAATTTTGGACCAGAGTTTTTAATTTTAATTCATATTCTTTTGAACTTTTCTGTGATCTTGTGCAAAAAAAATATTACCCTCATTAAATAATCATTTTTGTCCATTTTTTTGTTTTTTGGTGGTGGGGTTTTTGTTTTTATTTTTATTTTTTTGGTCTCAGTTTCTTTTCCTTTGGTAAGAAAAATGATTTTGATTTCTCAAAGGTACTATATTCAGTCTTAGATTATAGTTTTCAAATCTTATTTTAAAGATAATTGATACATTTCTACTGTCTATGCATCTAAATAGAGATATGCCCATGTACCATTTAAAAGTCTTTGATGGTCTTAAATTTGCAGGTAGACTGGAGCAAATTTATTGCTGTGAATGGAGCAACTGCACATCCTCATTATGACCCAGATGGAACAACATACAACATGGGGAACTCCTATGGGTTACATGGTAAAGTTGGGATGGAAGTCTTTTTAAAAATAATAGAGAGTTAACTATCTTCCTGGCGTTTTGTTATGGTTAAGATGCAAATGTATGAAACTTAATTTGAAATGTTCAGAAAGAAATCTCCGAAGTGGTATTACCAAACTTAAAGTATATAATTTATCATCATGTATGTCTGTGGTCCTTTTGCACATATGCTTAGCAGCTGATTTTCTGTTTGACCCTTTCAGCATCACTCACATTTTTATGTTCCGTTGTGCTTTTTGGCTCACAAACATGTATATATCTCTTAAACCTGAATTTTTAAGAAGTACCATATTGCAAGTATTAGAAATTTAGAATGCTGCAGCAAAGATCTAGGGGCAGTACATTATCACGTGGGAAGAAATTTATTTTTATCATGTGAGTAATGCACTACAAAGTAAGTTAAGGTTATAGTGCAGTTGCATTCACAACCACTCACATTGCATCTCTTTCCTGGTCATCCACGTACTTTCCTAGCTGCCTACCCATCTGCCTACCAATCAGAAAGTTCTGATAGCCAATAATGATAGTTAACATTTGTTCAGTGCCAAGCTGGTGTTAAGCATTTATGTATATGTCTTATACATATATATTTAATTATATATATTTTTATAAATATATAATTACATATATTTATTATATATTAATTATATATCTATTTATAAATATATATAATTATAATCCTTATAACACCTCTCTGAGAAAGCTACTATTAATACCTCATTACACAGACAAGGTTAGTGAACCTTGATAAGATTTAAGATACTTGCTTAGGCAAGCTTCTAAGTGTTTAAGACCAGACTTGGCACCAAGCCTGAATCATACCCAAAGGCTGCTATTAGTCACTCTGTTAGACCACTTTAATAATTATTATTCATCTCTGAGTATAGAAACCTCTCAGGACGTGCAAATTCGTGTTCCTATATCTGAGTACACATGTCTCTGTTTGAAAGGAATGTGTAAATGTAAGCATTAGATATTTCTGAGTATCTTAGCTGTCAATCAATCTTTCATCTATAACCTATGAAATTTTTTGTAGCTTTATGTATATAACTGTTGAGTCTTGGCTTCGTGGATTGTTCATTTCTACCTCTCTGTATTGTGAGTATATATGAAAATGAATACTGCAGGGTTATTTTTCATTGGCTCAAGTAGAGAGAGGGTACCCTGGAAACTTCATCACGTAGCTCTCTCTCCTCTTCTTTATTACCTAGGAATGTATTCTTCAAAGCTGTTATGGGAAACAACAAACATCCTTTTAGATAAAATGTTTCAGCAAATGGGTAAATTGACTCAGAAGTTTTTTGTTCATCTGTTTTGATCATTACAAAAATTCATTTCTCAATATTAACTCTGTTAAGCAAGTAGACAACTTTGTATCTAGTTCGTAATGAGGAATGCTGTTTAAGTATTCTGAATTACATATTCTAAAATAGTCATTAGGTCAGTGATTCTCAGCCTTTAGTGTGCCTAAGAATCATCAGGAATGCTTCCTAGCAATGTAGATTACTGTGTTTCATCTTCAGAGGTTGACCTGAAAAGGGGCCAAGAATTTAACTATTCCCTTACCCCTGGGGCCTTTAAATGAGGTTCCCAGGTGATTTTGGCCCAAGTGGCCCCTGGATCTTTAAAAAACCCTACCACTAATGATCAGAGACTGTGCTCGTTTCTTTGCCTTAATTTGCTGTTATAGAGTCCTGAAGAATCTCCCAGAGTTAGACTTATAGTATTGGGCAGGTCATTCCTCTGGGCATTCCTCTGTTGGGTGTTTCCTGGGCGTCTGTCTGCCAAGTTCATGCATTTAAGGCTTGCAGTTAGAACAGTTCTAACTGATACCATTTAAATTTAGTGAATTGAAAAATCATCAGTTATTCAGTTGCTGAAATAGGAATTTCTTCTCTTTAGTTTCTAATCTCAACTAAAACTGGAATTACTTCATTTTTCTTGTTTATTTGGTTCGGTGAAGAGTTTTTGAACTGGAACTCAAATGTACATGTAGCTGCAAGGAGCTCAACAACCTAGGATGCATTTTGGGGAAAATTTAGTGATTCTCCTTATAATGAAGTGTTTGCTAGCAATTTTTAACTTTAGTAATAAAAGGCTTTTAATTGTTTTAGCTTTTCCAGATATTTTAAAAAGACTTTTTAAAATTAACAAAAATCTTCTAAAACATTAATCAATCCAACTAGTTTTTAGTGCTAATGTAAAATATGTAATCTGTAAGATAGTGATATAGTGTTCTTGTAACTATGGAGCTTGTTTTTTAATTCTTTTGTGACTCATCACTGTGTAAAGCATGATGTTTTATATATTATGGGCTCTCAAAAACACATCTGTACCCCAACCTAGACCTCCCAAATATTTTATATCTAATCGTTTACTCACTGTTTTTATTAGGATATCTAATAGGCATTACAAAATTAACTTGTCTGAAAACAAACTCCTGATCTTTCTCCCTAAACTTTTTCTGCTTAAAATATTTCTTACCTCAGTTGATGGTAACTCCATCTTTCTAGTTGCTCAAGATGATAACTTTGGAATCATCCTTCACACCCCTCTCTCACATCCACATCCAATTGGTCAAAAAGTAATTTCAACAATTCCTTCAAAATATATCCAAAATCCAACCACCTCATATCACCTCCACTGCCACAACTCTGGTCTGAGCCACCATCTCTCGCATTTGAATTATTGTAGTAGCTTCTTAACTAGTCTCCTTGCTTCTGCTCTTGACCCACTTATGTTGATTCTCAGCGTATCAGGCAGTTATCTTTTTTACTCACCTCACCTCATCTGCTAGACTTTTCTCTTTGCTCACTATGACAGGGCCACACTGGCCTTTTTGCTATTATATACTTGAACATTCTGAACTTACTCTTGGCTGAGAATTTTTGCATTTGTTCTTTTCTCCTTCTGGAATTCATTTCTCCCAGATATTCTTAAGACTCTGAGATTCTTAGCTCCTTCAGGTCTTTTCTTAAATGTCTCTTCTTAGTGAAGCCTTTCCAGACTACCCATATTTAAAATTGCAAATAATAGCCCCTATTTTTATATACTTACCTCTGATCCCCATTCCCTGGTTTATTTTCCATTACTGTTCATATCATCATCTGATGCATTATGTTTTTCTTTATTATATGATGTATTAGAATTTGAGCTTTATAAAAGAAGAGCCTTTTGTCTATTTTGTACGCTGTTCTAGAATATGGTACTTATGACATTTGGGAGAGTGCGTGGAATATAGTTGGTACTTAATAAGTAGTTATTGAATAAATGAGTAGAGAACTTTTGTTCCAAAAGAAGCTTAGTGATTGCAAAATTCTATAAGTTACCCAAGTTCTTCAGGACCTACATTGGCAATTCTAATATCAGGAAGATAATTCAATATGACCTCAATATTTGTTTATTTATTGGATAATTTAACAAACGTGTTGGTAGTGAATCTATCAATAGTTATTTATAGTGTACCTACTAAATGCTAAGTCCTTGTTTGGTACTAAGGATGCAAAGATGAATCATATAAATTTACTCTTGAAAAGCTCTACTTGTTTATCTGCTTCTCAGTCGACTATAATTATAATTATAATTATACTCATTATAATTACAGTATAATGAGATAAATGTTATGTCTGTATAGAAGATAATCAGGACATATAAGAGGGACACCAAATACTTTCGGGGTGGGGAAGACTCAGAGAAGGCTACTTGACGAGTGGATGGATGCCTGAGTTGGTTCTTAAGTAATAACAGTAAATGATTGCATGAATGAATGTTGATGAGATAGGATGAGATGGGACCCAAAGCAACTCCAGGGACTAAAAGGACCAAAGGGAAGGATACAAATGGATTGTAGTTGTTGGGGCTAGGGAGTGGGGAGAGGAACAAATATAGTTCGAGGATATTCCTGACTGCTACCCTATCTTTTCCTATGAAATAGGAATTGAGTTTATCTTCAAGGAGTGAGAGAATAACCATTCAAGAGCATTAAAATATAATAAACTGTTGGTTGATTACTTTGTATGTGTTTCAAAACTTTAACCAATGACTTTCATGAATGAAGTTCATATATTTTTAATATTCTAGTCTATTTGAAATAACTCTTCATGAAATATGGATGTCATGCATACTGCATAAATCTCTAAACTACTTTTGCTTAGTCTACAAATGGAAGGGTTATCTAGTATTCTTAGAATATGTGTAAAACAAGACAGAACTTTTCATTTTTCAGGTTCTTGCTATAATGTTATTCGGGTTCCTCCAGAGAAGGTGGACCTTGGGGATACAATCCATGGAGCCCAGGTGATATGTTCTATTGCTTCTGCAGAGAGGATGAAACCTTCTTACTACCATAGCTTTGGTGAGCCCAGAGATGAGGCAAATTGTGGTGAGGCCGGCCTTAATGTTACTATAGCAGAGGGACTAGCTTTGACAAGTACTGTTAATACAGTTTATCAGAGTGTTGTGATAATGATACCAAAGTTGCATTTTAATGCCAGTTAAGTTTATTCTAGTTAGTCATATACTTCTTACCCTAAGCCAACTGACTGCTTGAAAAGATATAGTTATTTTAGTATAAGCAATTACTAAAAAATTGTCAGTATCAATAGTGAACTGTAACGTAAACTGTGGACTTGGGGTTATTATGATGTGTCAGAGTAGGTTCATGAGTTCTAAGAAGTACCACTCTGGTGGGGAATGTGGACAATGCAGAGACCATGCATGTTTGAGGACAGGAGGTATATGGGAAATCTCTGTACTTCCCCCTCAATTTAATTGTGAACCTAAAATTGTTCTACAAAGGTAAAGTCTTAATTAACAAAATCATTTGACCATAAACAATTAATTGACAGGATTTAAAATTTTAGGTAACTTTAAAGACCACAAATAATCATATGTGAAAAAATTTTGACTAAATTTTTTTTGGGAAACTCACATTCTACATAGATTTCTTCAGCTTTTTCCTTAGAATACTTATCTTCTGCATTCTAAATCTTGATAGCCAGTCTGCTCCTAGATCCATACCCCCAGTATAAATAGCAAAAGAATTAAGAAATAAAGGTTCAGATCAAAATCATACTTTAATATTATGCTTCTTTACTTCCTAAATCAAAATGATTTTAAAGAAAAAGAAAAAGATAAAGAGCAAGTTGAAGGCATTCGACCTAAGCTGTTCTAAGCAGTTCCCTTTTTTGTGTAGGAACAGGAAATATGTATAACAAAGCTGGGAAACAGTGGAGAATTATTTTTGGCTGGTCTTTGTTTAGGTCAGCAATAATACATGCAAGCATTCAGACACGTCGCCCTAACTATCACATTTCAAACAATTCTAGTTTACCAAATAATATTGTATTCTTTGCTGGAACCTTTTAGGAATGACAAAGAACTACATAATCTTCATTGAACAGCCTCTAAAGATGAATCTGTGGAAAATGGTCACTTCTAAAATTCGGGGAAAGGCCTTTTCAGATGCAATAAGCTGGGAACCGCAGTATAATACACAGTTTCATATCGTGGATAAGCACACTGGACAGGTGGAATATTCTGAGTATATTTATCATGAAAATGATTGGGAACAAAGGCAAACTTCCATATGGTTGATTTTTACCTTCACTGGGCAGTACTTATATGACTCTTAATCAAGGATATTACCTTCTTCCATGGTGGGGCTAGCTAGTTATTAATTAATATGGTAGATTTTTCATATTAGAAAATTATAGGAAATGGCTTTGTCCTTTTAATTATCTGATTCAATTAAAATGACATCTAGAAACCCTCTTAGTATGGTTTTTTTCCATATAATATTTGCAAAAATGATGTTCATGCAGAGATCTTCTGTAACTTTTGCAATGATACTTTAATTAGTTTCTTCTACAATATCTTGATATGTAAATATGATAATCCTACTAAAGTCCAAAGCTCATTGGTAAATACCTTTCTATACTCCTGATTAATAACGCTATTGTATTTGTCTACTTTTTACCTCTCTAAAAGATAGTATCCTAAATTTACCGTACCATATTATTACAAAAATTCCACTTTAATAATGAGTGTATTTTTCAAAGAATTAGTCACTTAAATTTATCATAAGTTAGTTAATGACACTATTTTCTATTTAACCATATAGAGTACAGCAATTATTTATCTTTCAAAACATTGGACCATATTTCATAAGGAATTTTTAAGTTAGCTGTAACAGTTGATAAATCTATATCAAATAGCTCAGATTGTTGATTAGTATGAGATGAGATGACTTAAGCAAGCAAAACTTAAATCGAAGCATATTTGCTGTTTATTCTAAATTTTACTTTTGGCATCTACCAGGCCTGTCATGTAATAGGGGGAAATCTTAATTTGAGCTTGGTGGATCTGTTCCCTAAAGGAAAAAAATAAAATAAAATGTCTCTTTTCATTGTTTTATTTTCTCCTGCAGCTTCTTCCAGGGATGTACTACAGTAAACCTTTTGTTACTTTTCATCAAATCAATGCCTTTGAGGATCAGGGCTGTGTTGTAATTGATTTGTGCTGTCAAGATAATGGAAGAAGCCTAGAAGTTTACCAACTACAGAATCTTAGGAAAGCTGGCGAAGGGCT
The DNA here is from genome assembly GCF_000325575.1 of Pteropus alecto. Classification (NCBI taxonomy): domain Eukaryota; kingdom Metazoa; phylum Chordata; class Mammalia; order Chiroptera; family Pteropodidae; genus Pteropus; species Pteropus alecto. The sequence goes on along the minus strand of NW_006436289.1, from coordinate 5,424,919 downwards.
TGATCAGGTAAATATCTTTGATTGTCAGGAGCTGTCAAAATAATTTTGAACTAACCGAGTTCTGGCTTTGGCTTTGAATTAGAGGATTCTCTTGCCTCTTTGGCAAAGGAGGGAGAATGGTTTTAAAGCATTGAAGACACAATTTTGTCACTTATTTATTTAATACTTAAAAATAATTTGAAGTACTTATTAATACTTTTATAAATAAAAAGCATGTTAAAAAAAAGCTAAAAGGTGTATTTTGAAGCGCTTGTGATTAGTCGCTTATTACACTTGAGAACTAAATGTACTTAAATTTACTGGAAGGGATAGCAAAATTCTTAATTCTTTGATAAAGAAAGTGTATCAGTTTATCTAGTTGAAGGATTTCACTTTTTTCTGATATTGAACCCAAGGTAAAAATTTTCCTTGGATTATACAATGTAAATTATTTTTAGCTATTGTTTTATTTTTAAAACTTTTTAAAACATTGCTTTTTAAAGTTTGCTTATAATTACTAAGCTTATATATGCTATTATAACTATATGGTAAGTCTCGATATCTGCAGTATCAGCCTTTTAGCTAATTTTTTTTTTTTAAGATTACCTGGGTTTTTATTGGCCTTTTTTCATTTCCATAAATTGTAGAATCAACTTGTCAATTTTTGCAAAGAAAATAAACTTTATTGAGATCATGTTGCAACTATGGATCAATTTGAAGGTAATTGATATCCTAACAATAGTGAGAAATACTGGGTCCTCCCATGAACGTGGACTATCTTTCCATTTATTTAAGTTTTTAAAAATTTCTCTCAGTAATGTTTATAGTTTTCAGTATAGGAATGTTACATATCTCTTGTTAAATGTATCCCTAGGCATTTACAGTGTTTTGAAATTATCGTTAATGACATCTTTTAAACTTTAATTTTCTGTTTTGCTGGTATTTAGAAATATAATTGATTTTGTATACTGATCTTATATTTAGAGATCATGCTAAATTCACTTTTTAGTTGAAAGAGTTGATTCATAGATTATTTTGGATTTTCTATACATACAATCATGTTATCTGAAAATAATTACAAGTTTTTTTTCTTTCCAATATTTATGCCTTATATTTATTTTTCCTGTCTTATTGTACTAGCTCAGACCTCAGTTTGAAAGGAAGTGTTGATAGCAGTAATAATTTTCCTCATTCTATGTGGAAAATGTTTACTAAGTCACCATTAAGTATGACATTGCTGCAGGTATTTTTGTAGATATCTTTATCAGATTATCTTAACAGTGCCTTTCGATAAACAGACCTGGTCCAATATGTCAGTTTCTTCCTTTATGAGTAAAACATTGTGTATCTTTATTTTATTTTATTTATTTACTTTTTAAAATTTATTTTTATTTTATTTTATTTTATTTTTAAGTTTATTGGGGTAACATTGGTTAATACAATTACATAATTTTCAGGTGTATATTATAATTTGACATCTATATATTCTATTGTGTGATTACCACCCAGAGTCCAGTTTCCTTCAGCTACCATATATTTGATCCCCTTTACCCACTTTACCCTCCCCCTACCCACCTATATTTGACTCCCTTTAACCCGTCTACCTCCCCCTTTCTCCCTCACTTCCTACCCTCTGGTAACCACTAGTCTATTGTCCATGTCCATGAGTCTCTGTTTGTTTGTCCTGTTCATTTGTTGCTTTTAGGTTTATATCCCCCATATAAGTGATATCATGTGGTTTTCAACCTTGAAAACTCATATCTGAAAAGATATTTGCACACTGATGTCCTGTACCTTGCATTGACATTGGGACATTGACCAATTTCCTTTTTTTGGTAGCTCCCCCTACTGTTAAGACTGAGTTGCTGATTCTGCTGTTACTACTGTATTTCCTTGTCTTGGTCACTTTCTTTGGCTAGACCATGTACCCTTGGCGAAGGGAGTGCAGGGCTTGAGGAGAAGGGAAGTATATATCCATCACAGGCAAGAGTGGAATGTACACAAAGAGATCATCATGTATATTTCATTCTTTGGATATTTTCTTTTGTGAATGTTGTTGGTTGAGTTGTATACCACTGCAAAAGATGTATTAGTTTTCTGTTGTATAATGAACTACTACAGATTTAGCAT
>NW_006436289.1:5418564-5418955 GCF_000325575.1 Pteropus alecto | reverse complement strand
GTTCCCCTGGCTTCCCTGAGAATTTTGTCTTTGTTACTGATTTTTGATAATTTTAATACAACGTGTCTTGGTGAAGGCCTTTTTGGGTAGAGATAATTGTGTGTCCTGTTGACTTCTTGAATTCCAAGCTCCAGCTCATTCCTTAAATTTGGGACATTCTCATCCACTATTTGTCTGAAAATGCTCTCTAGTCCCTGCTCCTTTTCCTCGCCTTTGTAATGCCCATTATTCGTATGTTTCCTCTCCTGATGGTTTCAGCTAGTTCTTGTATTTCTCTTTCATTATATTCTTTTCTTCAGATTCTCTCTTCTTCTTTATGATTTGTTTCTAGATTTCTGTCTTCAATATCACTGATGTTTTCCTCTATTTGGTCGACTCAATAGCTTGCTAT
>NW_006436289.1:5412937-5418357 GCF_000325575.1 Pteropus alecto | reverse complement strand
TTCAGAAGTACCATCCTGAAATCTATGTCATTTAAGTTGTATATTTCTATATCTGTAAGCTTATTTTCTGGAGATTTTTCTCTTTCTGTCTGAGATGCCTTGTCATCTAGGCATTAAAGGTAGTGTATTCTGCTGTTTTTCTAAAAAGATTTATTATATAAAGGTCTCTCTTTAACCTGTTGCAAAGAAGGCAGTTTTCTCTTGGTTTCCAGTAGGTGGTGTCTAAGCTTCTTGGATCCCTGCTTTATATAAAACCTAAATGTCTTTTTTTATTTTCTTGTAGATATTTAATCACACTCGCTGCTCTCAGTTTCAGTCCCTGTTAGTGTTAGCAACAGTTTCGGTAGTGTTTGCTCAGATTCCCCTGGGGCTTTGCGGTGATCGATCTCAGAGGGTATGGGTGGAGGGGCCCTCTATGTTGGGAGTTGGGGGCTGCAGCTCAGCCTCATTTGCTGGGGCCTATAAAAATCAACTGTTGTTTCTCTGTAGTCCCATCCTACTTCTCTGCTTTCTGCCCTGATGACTGGGCCCTGCTGCCAGCTGCTAGAATTTCCGGCACTTCCAGGCAGGCTGATCGGGGAAGTCACCGCACCTTCACCCCTCCCCTTCTCCTGCAAGGAGCTCAGGCAGCTGTGAGAGGCAGCTTATTTCTCCCAGTCCACTGCCCGATACCCAGGGTTCTGACCTGTGGTAGCTCTTATGTGCAGATCCCATGCTCAGACGTGCTGGTGTGCAGTTTGGGTGTTTTTTGTTCAGTTTTAGATGTTCAGCTTATTGTTGTTTCAAGGGGAGAGATCTGAGGACATTTTTCCATCAAGGAGCTCAGGCAGCTGTGAGAGGCAGCTTATTTCTCCCAGTCCACTGCCCGATACCCAGGGTTCTGACCTGTGGTAGCTCTTATGTGCAGATCCCATGCTCAGACGTGCTGGTGTGCAGTTTGGGTGTTTTTTGTTCAGTTTTAGATGTTCAGCTTATTGTTGTTTCAAGGGGAGAGATCTGAGGACATCTCTCACTCCGCCATTTTTCCAAGTATCCTCAAAATGTTATGTATCTTGTTTTACACATCTTCCCATACTAAAGTCATGAAAATATTCTTCTATATTATCTACATTTTTAATTCTAAGAATTAGTTATCCATATATGTATTATTGTTTCTAGACTCTATATTCCGTTACATTGGTCTACTTATGTAAACTTGTGCCAGTACCACAGTGTTCTGATTACTATCACTGTATAAACAATCTTAATGTTTAGCAGATCACGTCCTCCTAACTTTTCTTCTGCAGTTTGTGTCATGTCCATTCCTGGACCTTTACATTTTTATATAAATTCTACAGTTATTTTGTCAATCCTTCCCACCCCCCAAAACAAAAACAAAATACCTGTCAGATTTTAATGCATTTGCACTGAATCTATATATCAATTTGAGAGAGAATTAATATCTTTATACAATGTTGAGTCTTCTAGTACATGAATACAATATATCCTTTTATCCATATATTTGGGATTTCTATAATTTCTTTAAGTATTATATAGCTTTCTGGGTACAAGTTTTGTATAACTTTTGTTAAATTTATTCCTAAGTATTTGATTTTTTGACATTATTTTAAATATTCTTTACTTTTGCTTTCATTTATGTTACTACTGCTGTATAGCAATACAATTGTTTTTTGTTTGTTGATTTTGTATTTAGTAATGCTGTAATTACTCTTTAAATTCTAATAATTTCTAGATTCTTTTAGATTTTGTACATTTACAATTATATCATATGCAAGTATGACAGTTTCTTTTCTTCCTTTCTAAGGTATTTGGTTTTCTTTTTCTTTCCTTATTTATTGGACTTCCAGTACAGTGTTAAATGTAAATGGTGATAGTTGGCATCCTTATCTGGTTCCTGGTGTGACAGGAAAAATTTTAAACATTGTACTGTTAAGTATGCTATTTGCTGCATAGGTTAAAAAAAACTAATAGACTTTGTTTTCTACAGAAGTTTTAGGTTTAAAGGAAAATCAGGCAGAAAGTACAGAGTTCCCATATATTCCCTTCCTCTTTCTCCCCAGTTTCTCCTATTATTAACATTTTGTCTTGGTGTGTTACATTTGTTATAATTTATGAACTAATAATTCTACATTATTACTAACTAAAGTCCATAGTTTCCATTAGGGTTCACTCTTTGTGTTGTACAGTTCTATGGATTTTGACAAATGTATAATGTCATGTATCCACCATTATAGTATCATACAGATAATTTCACTGCCCTAAAAATACTGCATTCCACATATTCTTACCTATCCACTTCCCTTAACTCCTGGAAACTGCTAATATTTTTACTGTCTCCATAGTTTTTTCTTTTCCAGAATGTCATATAGTTGGAATTATACAGTATGTAGCCTTTTCAAACTGGCTTCTTTCACTTAGGTTTAAGGTTACTTCATGTCTTTTAGTGGCTTAATAGCTCACTTCTTTTCATCACTAAATAATATTCTGTTGTATGGATGTAGTACACTTCATTTATCCTATTGAAAGGTATCTTGATTGCTTTCAATTTTTGGTAATTATGAATAAAACTGCTGTAAACATTTATGTGCAGGTTTCAGCTATGTCTATTCTGCTGTTAAACCTAATCACTAAGTTCTTGAACTCATTGCATTTTTCAGTTCTAGAATTTTGATTTGGTTATCTTTAATACTTTCTAGTTCTCTGCTACAATTCTCAATTTGAGAGAATTTTCTTCAATATATTCAGAGTAGTTAAAGACTGATAACTCTGTTATCTGGATCCCTTGTGGCTTCATTTCTATCATCTGTTGTTTATCTTATTTTTAAAAATCATACTATCTTACTCTCTTAACCATGTGCTGGTTTAATTTTTATTATAAACAGTATATTGTGTTTAAAAAATTATAGAGATATTCTGAGACCCAAGTTGTTGTTATTTTTCTCTAATATAGAGAAGATTTTTATTTATTTCTGGCAGATGGCTGTGGTGCATTATCAATCCCAGATACTCTTAATCTCATTATATGGACTGAGATAATTTGAAGTAGGATACAGTTCCTGTAAGGACTGGACTATTTCTTGTTTTTTTTTTTTTTTCTTACTGTGGTACAGACCCCAAGAGTCAGATCTTGAATATTAACTTTTCTCTTTATAGCTTTCCAAAACTATAAAAATATTTTCTCATTAGGGTCAAGTAGTTGGGGAGTTGGTGTGGCTGTATCCTTATAACAGGGCAGCATGAAGGATCCTTGCAGTGACAGAACTGTTCTGTATCTCGAGTGTGGTGGTGGTCACATGAATTCACACATGACAAAATTGCACACAACTAAATACACAAATGCATGTTAACTTGGTGAAATCTGAATAAAGTTGGTGGATTGATGTAAATTCCCTAGTTATGATATTGTACTGTAGTTATGTAAGACATTATCATTGGTGAAACTGGATGAAGGATATATGGGATCTTTCTGCATTATTTCCTTTTTTTATGTGGTAAAATATATATAGTATTTACTATTTTAATCATTTTTAGATGTACAATTCAGTGGCATTAAGTATATTACAATGTTGCACAACCATCACCACTATCCATTCCCAGAGCTTTTTAATCATCACAAACAGAAACTCTATACCCATTAAGTAACAACTCCCTATTTCTCCTCTCCCCAGTCCTTGGTAGCCTCTATTCTACTTTCCATTTCTGTAAATTTGCCTGTTCTAGATAACTCATTTAAGTAGAGTCATACAAAATTTGTTCTTTTGTGTCTGCTTTTTGTTTAGTGTAATCTTTTCAAGGGTCATCCATGTTGTAATATGTATCAGAATCTCATTCCTTTTAAAGGCTGAATAATAGTCTATATTATATATACATATATACACACTACATATTGTTTATCTGTTCATCTCTCGGACATTTGGATTGTTTTCACCTTTTGAGTATTGTGAATAATACTGTTATGAACATTGGCATACAAGTATCTATTCGAGTCCCTGTTTTCATTTCTCTTTGGCATATACCTAAAAGTAGAATTGCCGGGTCACATGGTAATTCTATGTTTAACTTTTTGAGGAACTGCCAAAATGTTTTCCACAGCAGCTGCACCATTTTACATTTCCAACACCAATGTACAAGTGTTCCGATTTCTTCACATTCTCACCAACACTGGGAGTTGGGTGTTAGACTGGGAGAAACAAAGAGACTGCCTCTTGTAGCCAGAGCTCCCTGCAGGAAGAGGAGGAGGAGAGAAGGTGCAGCAAGTTCCCTAAACAGCCTTGCCTGAGAGAGCTGTGAGTTCCATGCAGCGGCAGTGCCCAGCGATCAGGGCAGAAAGCAGAGAAGTGGGAACGGCAGAGAAGCAACAGATGATTATTATCACCCATGGTTGCAAAATGGGAGGCTGAGCCGCAGCCCTCATCCTCCAACCCAGAGGGCTCCTCTCACCATATCCTTCAAGACTGAACATGATGGAGCCTCAGGGGAATCTGAGCAAATGCTACTGAAACTGTCTCTAATGCTGACAGGGACTGAGACTGAGGGTAGCAAGCATGATTGAATATTTATAAGGGAAAAAAGGCATTATTAAGGCTTTATATAAAGCAGGAATCCAAGAGGCTTAGATACCACCTACTGGAAACTAAAAGAAAAACGCCTTCATAGCAACAGGCTAAAGTTGCTATATACTTTATATAATAAAACTTCTTTCTGGAAGAAAGCAGAATACATTTCTATTGATGCTGAAGTGGAAAAATAGCCCATTAAACATCATGAACAACCAAGATGAGAAAGCTCAGAAAGAAAGAGAAGAGAGAAAAAAATGGTATCGATGATAGAGGCTCTGTTCATCCTTCTGGCGACCAGATCAAAGTTATGACGGAAACAAGGAGTATCAGCAAGGAATAATTGCCTGGGATCTAGAGGAACAAGCCATACAACTAGGGAGAAGTCCAAGAAAACACCCTGCAATGGCAGAAGGTAGGATGGAGCAACGACGTGGGGCTGCCTAGTCCCAAGCAACTGAGTGAGATGGAGGCTGCGGCAGTGGCAGCGGCAGCGGCAGCGGCAGCGGCAATGGCAGCAGCAGAAGCCTGTGAAAGGGGCCGCAGTCTGCGAGCAGATATTTGTGGTGATGGACCTGCTTGCTCTGAGCACCAGTGCCGATTTGGCTGTGCGCAGGGGGCACCAGAGACTTACAGGGAGACACTGTCAAAGTGAGGGCCAAGGCGAAACTCGCTGGGTACAGAAGTGCTGGCGGTATCCATTGTTCCCTGTTGAGGCCTCCTTCCTCCCAGTGTGCGGGACACAGCGCCACCATAGCTGTGATGTCATCAAACTGGATAACAGAGGTCGCCCCACTTAAATGATTCCCTGAAACCCTGCTTCCCCCAACTCGTGGCCCCACCCAAGCCACATCCAGGTGTATC
>NW_006436289.1:5410234-5412185 GCF_000325575.1 Pteropus alecto | reverse complement strand
GACAACAGGGGCTGGCAAAAAATATTCGACAGGATAAAGACCTAGGATATACAACCAAGAATAATTTATCCAGCAAAACTATCATTTAGAGTTAAAGGACAGATAAAGAGCTTCCCAGACAAAAATAAGCTAAAGGAATTCATAACCACCAAACCAGTATTACAGGAAATGTTGGAGGGACTTCTTTAAAAAGAAAATATATGTATCAAAAACAGGAATAAAGAATGGTAACAACTACATTCCTATCAATAAGTGCTCCAACTTAAATGGAAAAGAATTAAGTGCTCCAACCCAAAGATAGAGTGGCTGAAAGGATAAGAAAACAAGACACATACATATGAAAAGGAGATGGAAAAAGATATTGCTTTGATGACCCTAGTAGGTATTTAAATCAGACAGAGAAAGATAAACACTATATGACTTCACTTATATGTGGAATCTAAGGAATAAAAAGAAAAAACTAATCAAAAACAGACTCACAAATATAGTGAACAATTTGGTCAGACAGAGGGGAGGAGGGTATGGGGGACTGAGAGAATGGGGTGAAAGGCTAAAGAAGTACAAATTAGTAGCTGATGGATGGTCACAGGGTTGGGGAGCATGGCATGAGGAATGCAGTTAGCATTAATACGTTGGCTAGGTGGAGGGTCGGGGAGGGAGGGTGCAATCAGGAGGATCGTTTTATGAACTGTATAGATGTCTAACCAATGTACTGTATACTTGAAACTAAATTAAAAAATAATTTAAAAAATAAAAAATAAACAATGAGAACAACAACAACAAGAATGAAAAAGAAAAATCTCCAGAAAATAAGCTTAAAAACAGAAATATGCGACTTAAATGTCAGGGAATTCAGGATGGTACATCTGAAAAAACTCAATGAGATTCCAAATAATTCATATCAACAGTTCCAGGAATTGAAAAAACAATTAGATCAGCAGAATGAGATTTTTAGCAAGGAGATTGAAACCCTAAAAACGAACCAAATAGAACTTCTGGAGATGAAGAACACACTAAAATAGATGAAGAATGAAATAGCAAGCTTGGGAAATAGAGTCGACCAAATAGAGGAAAGGATGAGTGTTATTGAACACAGAAATCCAGAAATAAATCAGAAGAGAGAAGAAACCAAAGAATGAAAAGTAATGAAAGAAATACAAAAACTAGCTGATACCGCCAGGAAAGGAAACATAAGAGTAATAGGCAGTCCTGAAGTGAAGGAAAAAGAGCAGGGATTAGCAAGCATTTTCACACAAATAGTTGACAAGAATTTCCTAAATCTAAGGAATGAACTGGAGCTTGGAATTCAAGAAGTCAACAGAACACCCAATTATCTCAACCCAAAAAGACCTTTTCCAAGACACATTATATTAAAATTATCAAAAATTAATGACAAAGAAAGAATTCTCAGGGCAGCCAGGGAAAAGAAGATGGTAACCTATAAAAGAAAACCCATTAGATTATTGTCAGACTTCTCAGCACAAACTTTACAAGCAAGAAAGGAGTGGAATCAAATATTCAAACTATTAAATGAAAAGAACTACGAGCCAAGAATAATGTACCCAGCAAAGCTCTCCTTTAGATATGAAGGAGAAATAAAAACCTTTCCAGACATACAAAAACTGAGAGAATTCTCCAATACAAATCCCACATCATAGGAAATACTGAAAGGGGTCAGCTCACCTAAAACAAAATGATGAAAAAATACATAACTACGGGTAAGGTGACTAGCAGGCAGATAGCAGCAGAGGAGTGCAACCCTTATTAAGAACAAGACATTATAAGCTTAAACAATAAGAAGAGACTTTGCTATTGCAAGATAGTAATGAATGTTCAGCATACATAGGGACAGATTGCAACAATAATAACAGAAACGGGGAGGATTCAAAGATTCAAATTTGCAAAGGGGAATGGAGACAAGGCACATGCAGAAGAAAATGGATATATATAT
>NW_006436289.1:5354395-5409964 GCF_000325575.1 Pteropus alecto | reverse complement strand
ATATAGGATGAAATAGTCTTCAAAATAAAAAAGGTAAAGAAAGATACTGAGGGACACTTCATAATGATAAAAGGAATCATACACCAAGGAGACATAACATTTATTAATATCTATGCTACCAATCAGGGAGCCCCAAAATATGTAAAGCAATTACTAACAGAACTAAAGGGAGAAACAGACCAAAAACACTATGGTAGTAGTGTCTGATATGGACATTTCATCCAAACAGAAAATCAATAAGGAAATAACATCCTTAAATGACTGCTGCTTATACATTTTTCTCTAGTGCACATGGAACATTCTCAAGAATCGACCACATACTGGAACACAGAGATAGCCTCAACAAATAAAAGAGGATTGAAATCACACCAACTGTATTCTCTGATCATAATGCTTTGAAGCTAGAGATCAACTGCAAAAAGAAATCAGGAAGAACCACAAATACATGGAGATTAAACAACATACTACTGAAGAATAATTGTGTCAGAGAAGAAATAAAAAGAGAGATGAAGAGATACATAGAAACAAATGACAATGATAGTATAGCATATCAAAACTTTTCGGTCCTGGCGAAACTGGTAATAAGAGGAGTGTTCCTATCATTACAGGCCTATCACCAAAAGCAAGAACGAGCCCAAATAAACAACCTAACACTTCATCTTAAAAACTACAAAAGTATGAACAAATGAAGCCTAAAGTCAGCAGGAGGAAAGAAATCGTCAAAATTAGAGCAGAAATAAATGAAATTGAAAACAAAACAAAACAAAAATAGAAAAAAGAAATATAACAAAAACCTGGTTCTTTGAGAAGGTTAGTAAAATTGACAAACCCCTGGCTAGACTCACTAAAGAAAAAAGAGAAAGAACACAAATAAACAAAATCAGAGATGAAAGAGGGGAAATTATGACAGACACTGCAGAAATACAAAGGATTATACAATGAAAAAGTACATAACAGCAAATTTAATAATCTAGAAGAAATAGACCAGTATTTAGAAAAATACAATCTTTCTAGACTGAATCAAGATCTGGACAATCTAAATAGACCGATCAGCAGTATGGAAATTGAAACAATCATCAAAAACCTACCAAAAAGTAAAAGTCTAGGACTAGATGGCTTCGCCAACGAATTTCACCAAACATTCAAAGAAGTACCTATTCTCCTCAAACGCTTCCAAAAAATCAAAGAGGAGGCAATACTTCCCAACTCATTTTATGAGGCCATTATTACTCTGATACCAAAACCTGGTAAAGATAACACAAAAAAAGAAAACTACAGACCAATATCTCTCATGAACACAGATGCAAAAACTCTAAATAAGAAACTAGCGAATCGAATACAGCAACATATTGAAGAGATTATACACCATGATCTAGCGGGCTTCATTCCAGAGGCACAGGGATGGTTCAACATACGCAAATCGATTAATATGATACACCACATAAACGAATTAAAAAAGAATTACATGATCATACAAATAGATGCAGAAAAAGCCTTCGACAAGATACAGCAACCGTTTATGATCAAAACACTTAACAAAATTGGTATAGAAGGAAAATACCTTACCATAATAAAGACCATCTATGACAAACCCTCAGCCAACATTATATACTTAATGGTGAAAAACTAAAAACCTTCCCTCTAAGATCAGGAACAAGGCACTTAACAAAATCGGTATAGAAGGAAAGTAACTTAACATAATAAAGGCCCTATATGACAAACCCTCAGCCAATATTAAACTTAATGGTGAAAAACTAAAAATCTTCCCACTAAGATCAGCAACAAGGCAAGGCTGTCCACTATCGTCACTATTATTCAATATAACATTGGAGGTCCAAGCAAGTGCAATCAGGCAAGAGAAAGATATAAAAAGCATCTAAACAAGAAACAAAGAAGTCACACTGTCACTATTTGCGGATGACATAATTTTCTATATAGAAAACCCTAAAGACTCCACAAGAACACTACTAGAAACAATATGCAAATACAGTAAAGTTTCATGGATATAAAATTAATGTTCAAAAATTCATAGCATTCCTATACTCTAATAATGAAGTGTCAGAAAAAGAAGTGGAAAAATAATTCCTTTTGCAATTGCAACAAAAAGAATAAAATACTTAGGAATTAATCTAATGAAAAAGTGAAGGGCCTATATGATGAAAACTACAAGACCCTATTAAAAGAAATCAAAGAAGATACCAAGAAATGGAAAGATATTCCGTGTTCTTGGATTGGAAGAATCCAAGATGACCGTATTACCTAAAGCATTATACAGATTTAATGCAATCTCCATCAAAATCCCGTCAGCATTTTTTTAAAGAAATAGAACAAAAAATCATCAGATTTGTATGGAAGCACCAAAGACCCCAAATAGCCAAAGCCATCCTAAGGAAAAAGAACAAGGCTGCCCAACTTCAAATTATACTACGAAGTGACAATAATCAAAATGGCATGGTGTTGGCAGAGAAATAGACACACAGACCTGTGGAAGAGAATCGAGAGTCCAGAAGTAAACTCACGTTTATATGGTCAAGTAAGTTTTGGCAAAAGAGCCAAAAACATAGTGGAGAAAGGAAAGCCTCTTCAATAATTGGTGCTGGGAAAACTGTAAAGCCACCTGCAAAAGAATGAAACTAGACTGTTGTCTATTACCACACACCAAAATTAACTCAAAATCAATTAAGGACCTGAATATAAGACCTGAAACAATAAAATGCATGGAAGAAAACATAGGAATGAAACTCAAGGACTTTGGACTTAAAGAGGATTTTATGAATTTGACCTCAAAGGCAAGGGAAGTAAAAGCAAAAATAAAAGAATGGGACTACATCAAACTAAAAAGCTTCTGCACAGCAAAGTTAAAATGACCTTATTACCTAAAGCATTATACAGATTTAATGCAAAGAAAACTGTCAAATGCAAAGAGACAACCATCTGAATGGGAAAATATATTTGCAAGTAATGCCTCATATAAGGAAGGGCTTAATATCCAAACCATGCAAAGCATTTATATAACTCAATAACAACAACACAACAACAAAAAACAATCCAATTTAAAAAGGGAACCAAGACCTGAACAGACACTTCTCCCAAGAAGACATAAAATGGCCAACAAACATATGAAAAGATCTCAACCTCGCTAGCTGTTAGGAAAATGCAAATCAAGACCACGATGAGATACCATCTCATATATCTGTTAGAATAGTTGTTATCAACAAGACAAGTAATAACAAGTGTTGGAGAGTATGCGGAGAAAAAGGAACCCTCATACACTGCTGGTGAGACTGCAAATTGGTATAGCCACTGTAGAAAACAGTATGGAGGTTCCTCAAAAAACTAAGATTTGATCTACTATATGATCCAGCAATCGCTCTTCTGGATATTCACTACAAAAACTTGAAAACATATACCCAAAAAGATATTTGCACACTGACGTTCATGGCAGCATTATTGACAGTCACCAGGACATTGAAGCAACTAAAGTGTCCTACAATAGATGATTGGCTAAAGAAGCTGTGCTATATATATACAATGGAATATTACTCAACCATAAGAAGAGATGAAATACTGCCGTTCATGACAACCTGGATGGACCTCGAGATAATCATGCTAAGCGAAATAAGCCAGACAGAAAAAGTTGAAAACACATGATATCACTTATATGTGGGATATAAACCTAAAAGCAGCAGACAAACAGGACAAACAGAGACTCATGGACATGGACAATAGACTAGTTAATGGTTACCAGAGGGTAGGGGTGGCAGAGGGAAGGGAGGTAGATGGGGTAAAAGGGGTCAAATATGTGGTGACAGAAAGAAATCCACCTATGGGTGGTGAACACAGAATGCAATATATATATATATATGCCTTATGGTTGAATTGTACACCTGAAACTTACTGGATTTCATTAACCGTTACCGTAATAAAACAAACAAAACAAAACAAACAAACAACAACAACAAAAAACATGTTCTCTAGCTTTTCTTGCTGTTCTCAATGGGGCAGTTGATCCACATTACCTAACCCATGATTTTGGAAATCTTTTGGTTCAGCTATGGTTTTGCAAAAGAAAAAAATTGTTTAAATTTAAAAGTAAGTTTTAAAACCTAAGTTTTAATGAAACTTAAAAATAGCACTAAAGTTTTTACTCAGTAAAAACATTTTTGCATGTGATTGAGATAATATGGACTAGGTATATGGGGGAAACGATAGTTTGTTCTTCATCTTACAATGTTTTAAGAGAGGAAAATGTGCTTAAAACATTCTTATTATTGGAAAAAAATACGCTAATTTTATTAGGATCTCATGCTTAAATATCATCTCTGCATAGAGGCTATGTTGGGAGTCCCCAAGACCACCCTTTGATGATTCAGTAGGAGGACCCACAGTTCCCAGAACAATCAGCAAATGGAAAAGGTGCAGAGAATGAAGTCTGGAGGAAACCAGGTGTATGCTTCCAAGAGTCCTCTTTCAATAGAGTCACATAGGACAAACCTAAGTTCTCCAGCCACTCATTGTGACAGTATGTGTGAAATGTTGCCTGACAGGAAAACTCACCCAAGTTTGTTGTCCAGGATTTTTGTTGAGGATTTGCACATAGATGTGTAGTCCCTATCTTTGTAACCTAAGATATTGAAGCTCCAACACCCCATTATGGAAGGAAGTGTTCATTATAAACCACATTGTTAGCATAAACGCTCTGGACAAATTAATGCAGTGTGACTCAAGGCCGCAGGCATGCAAAAATACTCGGAACGGTCCAAGGAAGAGCTCAATTCCCAAGTGCCAGACAAGGGCCAGTCAGGAAAATAAGTCTTTCTTGAGAATGTGCAGGGTTTGAGCAACTTAGACCTGCTAAATTAACCCTTTTCCACACAAAAGTTCTATCCTGACCAAACCTGAAGAAGGAAGCACCCCTTATTACTCTCTAGTCCCTCACCCTGCAGTATGTTTCTTAATGGCACTTATAACTAATCAGATCTTGGACTATCTAATCATTTGTTTATTTGACACAAATAACATTTTATTTCTGATTTCTTAGCATTCTTTCTCCTCTAGAATATAAAAGTTCCATGAGGTCAGAGACTTTGTTTTGTTCACTGCTATATTCCCAGTGTGTAAAACAGGGCTTCATTTATAGTTGGTACTATATTTGTTGAATAAATGAAAGAATGAAAATTATTTATGGAATTACTTAGGAATACCAAAAGTTTGACTGTATCTAATTTATTGGGACATGCTGTTATTCTATGAATGGCAATCTTCTCATGTGTTTATCTCTCTCTCCTGAACAGGTCTATAACTCAGTAGCCAAATCTTTCCCTCGAAGGTTTGTTTTGCCCTTACATATCAATTTGAATGCCCCCGAAGGAGAGAACCTCAGCCCACTGCCCTATTCTTCTGCCAGTGCTGTGAAACAGGCTGATGGAAAGGTATGCTATGAACGGACATTAGACTTAAGACTTTGAACTTCAGTGGTGTTACTTTCTTCATTGGCTATTCTCCACGGTGTTTGGTGCACAATGAGTTTTGTAACATTCAGCGCGGCAGGGTAAGGTCATGGAACATTGCTTGCACAAGAACCACAGAATTCTGGGTATGAGTGAGCACTATGTTTACCTATCCCTTTTGTGTTTTGAAACAGATATGTGCAACTTTCTAATGGTTGTGAAATGTCTAAATCGTTGAGATTGGTATTAACCATCCCTACCTTTTAGATAATTTGTGCTTAACACAGGCATATCATTGTGTAGCACATCAATGTCTTAGCTTTAGGAGAATTAAAAGCCCACTTCTACCTCCTATGTCATTTGACAACTTAGTCACGAAATGCAATAATCTTTTATGCATTCATACACCAGATGGAAAAAAGAACCTCAGTTTCCAGGCCCTCTCACAAACTCTTATAGAGCCTCCTCACTGACCTACACTGAAGAAAATAAGTGAGAATTAAGCAATCATTACAGATCCTTTTGGAACCTCTTTTAGATTTGGTGCTCTTATGAAAATCTATATCCGGAGGACTTAGAGAAGGAAGGAGGTATTGAATTTCCTCAGATCAACTACGGTCAATTCAGTGGCAAAAAATATCGTTTCTTCTACGGCTGTGGCTTTCGGCATTTGGTGGGGGATTCCCTGATCAAGGTTGACGTGGTGAATAAGACACTGATGGTAATGAAAATCTCTTCCCTTTTCAAACCCTTGAAAGACCTGTTCTGCCCTTTGAATTAGTTTTTGTTTTGTTTAGGACAGCTTTTGAGATTCTTTAGTATTTAAGCAGCTCAGACACTTACTTTTATTAAGTTTGAGAACCCTAACCTAGGTTAGGGGTATTTGCCTTTTAGGGAATCTAAATGAACCAGAAACCCAGAAAAATAATTCAATGCTGGATGTTATTTTGAGAGAAATCATGGGGTTAAGGTTGTTGGGACACCTATATTTCAGGTTGATGGAAAATTATAACTTCACAAATTGTGTTTGATGATGAGGATGGAATCTGCAGCTGCAAAAGCTTCCTCTCTCTCTCCTATTCAGCTCAGTGAACCTGATTCTTTTACTGTTGGAATATTATGTTGACAGCCAAATTCATGCTGGGAGGGGCAAAAGCTATAGAGCACT
Source organism: Pteropus alecto (assembly GCF_000325575.1). Lineage (NCBI taxonomy): Eukaryota > Metazoa > Chordata > Mammalia > Chiroptera > Pteropodidae > Pteropus > Pteropus alecto. The sequence continues at coordinate 5,403,346 of NW_006436289.1, read as the reverse complement.
TCCAGCTCATAACTAACTTTCTATCAATTACTTTTTTGGGGACTTACAGGTTTGGAGAGAAGATGGCTTTTATCCCTCAGAACCTGTTTTTGTTCCAGTACCGGGAACTAATGAAGAAGATTGTGGGGTTATTCTTTCTGTAGTGATCACCCCCAACCAGGTAAACATATTTCCCTGTCACTAGTCAGAAAGAAAAGTAGCACTGAGCCTTCTGACGGTAATATTTAGTGATGCCATTGATAGTTTATTTCGATTCCTATGTGGCACTTTTTCTTTTCTTCCTCTCTTTACTATTTATGAACATTTTAAAAATCATAATCCATACTTTATTATTTTTTAAAATTTCTATTAGATCTATAATACTACTGATCATTTATATTTACATAGAAATGTATTTACAAACTACTTTCATACATATTATCTTATTTAGTCATCAAAACAACTCCATGGGATACCATTTACACATATAGAATTTGTAACTTAAGGAAGTTGAAAGAGATTTGCACTAGATTTCATGAAGGTAAAGGCAATATTTAAATCCCAGTCCTCTGACTTCTAGTCTAATATTCATACTACCACCTGTGCTGCCAATTTCAACTGAGTGACCCAAAAGTCTAATGTGGTAAGGCCTGACCTAGTGTCTCAATAATACTGATATCTAACTTCTCGTCTAGGGCATTCTTGTGGCAAATAGGTTCACTGTGAGTATCAGTGTTGATCAATTATTGGGGCTGCTTGGGTTGTAGGATTCTGAGCCTTTTTAAGGCTTGGTGAGAAATGTGCTATGATAAAGTAGTAATGCGCCTAGGATGACTTAGTCCTCATACCGTGTTCTGATCACCCCTGAAATTATACCAAAGCAAATCTCAGTGTGCCTTGAAGTGCTACCTTTTGAACAACTCTAAGGTAACACAAAATGGAGACATTTCTAATTTGGAAGAAATAATTTCTTTGTCTCTGAAGAAATTATAAAGGGGCAGGCAAAAGATACTTAAAGAGATCCTATGAAGGTGATTGGTATAAAGAACAACATTTTCGCTCTAGGTATGAACTTCTTCAGCCATAATTTCCTTTTTAAGTCCAATTCAGCAATTCAGGAAACATTTAATGAATGAATAGGCAAAGCACTGTGTTAGGTGTTGGGGATAGATATGAAGATCAATAAGACTCTTTCCTTTAGGAATTTTATAGCCCAGTTGAAAAGACAAAAAGATTTTTGATAGAAAAAAAAAAGAATTTTCAGTATTGTCTTTCTTTTTTCCTAGAATAAAAGCAACTTTCTTCTAGTCTTGGATGCCAGGAACTTTGAAGAATTGAGCCGAGCAGAGGTACCTGTGCAAATGCCTTATGGGTTTCACAGTACCTTTGTAACCATCTGATAGAAGAACCGCAAGGTCTGGGAACTACGTTTAAAATGAATGTGCTCTGTACAAAAGAGAGATATCTTACCTTCCAAGCTGTAGACATGGTTTTTAAATTTCTATTAAAAACAATTCGTGTGATGATTATGATTTTATGTTTTCTTAGGGCTCTTCCTTGAAAAGATTAAGCAAGTGTTGATACAACCTTGTGAGGAGAGTTTTAAAGTTATATTTACTGAATGTATCTTCCTTTAGGTAATAAGAATACATGAAAGAAAAACTAGAACTGGGTTATTGCCACCACCAGATATATGGGTGACAGAGATCCTTACACTTGGGAAAATAAATACAAATAATCATAGTAGTAGAATAAGAAGATAGGTCTGAAAAACACCTTTTTTTCCCCCCTCATCACAGCCTGTCACCACCCGTCCTCAGGTACTCACAGAGGACAGGAAGCCGACTATGTCATACCTGGAAGCTTCTTTTAAACTGGATGCTTCTCTGCTGTCCATAGCAGATGTCATTGCAGTTGGACCATCCACTCTCACCTCCTACCCTGTCCCCAGCTCAGCCTTGGGAGGGTGTTGTTTTGAGGAACATTGCTAAAATCAGGCATTTCTTCTAATCTCCAGGTGTATAGTTCTTCAGGTATTAATGAAAAAACGGTAGTTCATTTAGTTGGGCAACAGGTGGCACTAGAGACCATTTAATCTCTACAGTTCTTAACCCACCAGTTTTTACCCATAGCTGGAATCAACCTAGGTCTGTCACTTAAGCCACATTCTTGCTAACACCTTCAAAATTCTTTGTTTCCCTTTCCTTCAGTTATATTCCTTCCCTCCACTGAACTCCTACCCTGGGCTAGTTAAACCTTCCATACTCCCTTTGTGTTGAATATTTCTGGAGAAGTCCCCAAACATGTCTTTTGGGGGCAACTGTGAATTCATGATTAGGCTCGCTGCACACAGCAGTCAGTTTTTTCTCAGTTTTCCTTAGGAGTTATTATAAACATCACAAACCCTATCTTCTTAAGTGAAGTATTCCATACATACAGATGCCACATGTGAGAGTTTATATCATGTCAATGAAGTAAAAGTTCTAAGTTTTGTGTTTGGATTGGTGAGATATAGAACAACAGATCAGGTACAGAATGGCAAGAAGCTGCCTAAGCAGAACTAATATAGCATATGTGGGAGCTTAGAGGCTGAGGTAACCATAAGAGCATAAATCCCCTGATATTTTACAGGAGTCCTTAAAAAGGCATGGTACTCCCCCAGAAAAGACCTGGAGGTTTGATTGAGATCTTACCCGGATCTGAAGGGTGAAGGAGACTAGTTGACATCTGGGAAGTACGCAGATCTGATCGTGTCTTTCCTCTGTTTATAAATCTTTATTCCATCCTAATTCACAGAGAGCGAAGTTCAAACATATAAAGGTTAGTAGTATAATTATAAAATTTTGACCCAAGGATGCCGGAATCCTGCTTTGGCCCTGCCGTCTATAAGGTTCTTGAAGGAGAAGACAAAAATGGATCAATGATATTTTATAATCTAGGTGCATATGCCTGGTAGTCCAATGCAGAACGTTTTGGTAAAATTGAGTGAGCATGTGACTAAGGCTCAAAGCCTGGGCAGGGCCTCTTCCTCTCCCTATCCAGACACAAGGACAGAGGGATGTGGTCCACAAGCGATGGAAAAAGAGATTAGAGCCTGCCCTAATGACCTTGTCTCAACTAATTACATCTGTAAAGACCCTATTTCCAAATACGGTTATATTCTGAGGTACTGGGAGTTAGGACTTCAATGCATTTATTTTGTGGGGACACAATTCAACCCATAACTGAGAGTGAATTGGGTGAGTGCCTTTATATAGAATTAGCTTTAATACAAATTTTAGAGCATGAACTCTGTAAGAGTAAAATAATTTTTCAGAAATTTCTTCTATTTTTTACCTTTTGTCTTGATTTTTTAAAAACTTTTTGGAATGAGTAAATTGTTTGTGTGACCACTGACTATCTCTGATGTAGTCAATGTCTTGGCAATATTGTTTATATTATAAGTGATCTTGGTTAAGTAATTCACTTACCTGGACCTATGCTTTCTTATCTATAAAGCGAGAGCGCTGAACTAGATAGTTTCTATTTCAAAAAAAATCTCTGAAGTTTATAATTCTTTGAAGTTCTTTCTTTACAGCACAAAAGGGAGATGAGAAAATATTTGAAAAATGTGTGAAGAATGTTTGCTATATAACATAATAATTTAATGTAGCACAAACAGAACCATATAGCTGGAGACCAGAGAGATTTGAGAGAAATTACAATTGAGACTTATATTTCTGCCACTCTCACGATTTTATCTATCCTTCCCAGTGCCTGGAACAGTGCCAGCCTCATAGTAGATACGATACAGGACAGGGCAAATTTCCCGGAGTTAGGAGGGAGACCAAGCCCTGCACCAAGAGAAAAGGGTCCTTCGGCAGAGAGTGTAGAAAGAATTCAACACACACACCAAAGTTCGAGTCAAAAGGAAAGTTTATTAGAAAAGGGATAACACTCCACAGACAGAGCCGTGGTCTCCTCTCAGAGGCAGAGAATGAAAGGGGCCAAGAGAGACATGTAAAGGCAATGAGTAGGGGACCTACTGTTCAGAGAATTCAGTTTACGTGCCATTGGTTCCCGTTTCCTTTGATATGGACATATAGTGAGGAAGGAGAAAGGGAAGAAGAAGTAGCCTGAAAGGCCTGCTGGCAGGTCTCAATCTTTAATCCATAGGTTCCCCAGGGTTTTAGCTTAGGGAATGAACAATTTTGTGTAGGGCAGCCACTTAAACACTTGTTCCTGTTTCCCTTTCCACAGGTGTGGGAAATGAGTTATTAGCATTCCCAGTAGAAATCTTCCTTTGTTCTGCAGGTGTCCTCTTGGCCTGGCTGCAGTGCTGATCAGCATATTGCAGTCTCTTTATTAACATTTTTAACTCTTGCCTTCTCCCTACATTGTTCAGTATATATTTAATAAAGGCATGTATGGAAGGAAGCAAGAGGTGACTTGCAACTGGGAACTGAATAGTTTAGATGTTTCTTATAAGTAGATTCACATCTACTCATAAGATCTTCTGACTCGGGGTGTCTACGGTGGACATGGAATTGCTAATATGTGTTCATGGGTACATGTATTCACATTGGGCCAGACCCAGAGTGATAAACGGGTTCATGCGTGCATGTGGATAAGTACAGCTTGAGAGTTATCCTTAGTAAGAATTTTTACAAACAGTCCAAAGGTAATATCCTCTCTGAAAGCCACGTGGTCCTACACGTGCCCTCAAATTCCTGCTCTTTATTCAATACATAGACTGGCCTTGGGGCTTATCTCAGAGTAACCAGTGACTGGAGGTTTCTATTGTAACCCGGGCTTTCTAGAAGTGAATTGAAAGGGTGGCTCAAAGAAGTCCCTCCCAGACCCAAAGTGTGCCCAGTCTGACCCTAACTGCATGATGTGACCTCAGGCTGAGGAGACATAAAAATGGACAGTAAAACCCCATCCACCTTATTTGACCCCTGCTAGGTATTGCCTGGCTATCCAAACTTGCTATCCCGAGACCCGGATAGTAAGGGACGCTGATTACCGCCTCCAGGCCGGCAGAGGGAGCCCAGCCGCAGGGTGAAGCGGAGAGCGCTTCCCGGGGGCGCAGCTTGCACTGCGCAGCCGCGGAGAGAGTCTTTGTCCACCCCAGTTCCCGCCCCAGGGCCAAGGGAGGCGGCGGTGACTCCGCACGCGGGACTGGGAGGCGATGAGCGCTTCAGCCTCTGGCTGTCGTCGCCGGGCGCGAGTATCCCGCCTCGTCTCCTTCAGCGCGACCCACCGGCTCCACAGGTGGGTTGTGCCTACAGTGCCAACGGTGTGGGGCGGGGACTTCTAGCCCGGGGGCGCGGCCAGGTGCGGGAGGGGCAGGTGAGCGCACCGAGGAGTGGGCGGGGCGCGTCTTGTTCCTTCCTGTGGCCGCCGGGCTTCATTGACCGCACTGTAACAGTGGCAACTGGAGTTGACCAGGCCCCACAGCAGGCAGTGAAGTGTGTTGGGTAACCGAGCGGACTGCGGAGAGAGACGGTCTTGGGTGCTGGCTCTGCGATCTGAAGCAACTTCTTTGTCGGATTCCCCTCGTTTAGCTCAAAGGGTTGCTGCAGTGTTCAGAGTTAAACTTGCCCAGATTACACAGTGCCAGGCATATTCGTGAACTCTCAATAAATGTTAGATACTAGGAATATTAGCTACCGTAACGAATATAATTACAGCCTGGCAAGTTTTATCCCCTTTTCGCCTAAGATAAAATGAACTTAGATGTTAACTTTCCTAAGGCAGCTCTGAGAACAAGCAACAATTGGAATTTCAGCCCAGAACACTCAGACTATTTGATGACACTGAAGAGTTGCTTTTGAGGAGAATTTTGCCACTCATTTGCAAGGTCCACTCTGAGCATCCTTTTCCTCCTCTGTAAAATGAGCATAATTCTACCCAACAAGATCCATCGATTCATTCACTGGACAAGTATTTGTTGTGTGCCTATCAGGTCTTGTGCTAGGTAACAGGGATGCAGCATTGATCAGATGTACCTGTGTTACTGCCATCTGTCTGGAGTGTACAGTCTGGCCAATATTGTGGAAGGTACAGTGAGATAATTTTGTGCAAAAGCTTTGTGAACTGTAGCACTCTAAATGTAAGAAGTGGATGAATGGGAGAAGGTGGGGGAAATAGTAAAGAGTATTTCAAAAAGAAAGGGGTTGTATGATAGAAAGCTCCAACATATGAGGGCAGTAAGGGCTCATTAAAGATGCAAAGATTGGACAGGAATAGGTATAGGTAAAAAAATCTATTAAGAGAAGTGTTCACTGCCTGGAACAACAGCCAAATATTGTAATTTTCAAGTTTCACCTGATTTGAATGCCCCTCAGTAGATTGAAGTTATCAGTAGGCAGTAGTTGAGGCATAATAAAGCAAAATTGTTAAAGAGGAGACTGCTAGATCATGTAGTTATTTTTCAGGAGGAACGAGATTTTAAGCCACTTGAGGACAAGCATATTTTATCACTGTATGCCCTTGCTTCATTCAGCCCATGCCTAATATGTAGTAGGTACTCTGTAAATGTTTGAGTTGAAAAATGGAAGGGCCTTGAGCAGATCAGTTTTTGGAATCTTGCTGTGGAACAAGGGTATGGAATTTGTTTATGCTAATTTGTATGGTACAGTAGCCTAATTAGGGGGCATACACTGGGTTGTGACATAAAGCTGAATAATGAAATCAAGTTGATTTATGATTCTCTGGTGAGCTAAAGTAATAATAAATTGTGAAGCTTTTCAAAAGCTAAAACAAATAATAAATATAGGGAACAGAGGTGTCTGACTTTGTCATGTTGACTTTTTTTTTTTTTTTGGTCAGCAAATCTCTGAGTAATGAAGAGAACTTGAAACTGTTTGGGAAATGCAACAATCCAAATGGCCATGGGCACAATTATAAAGGTGAGAGAAAAACTGATGAAAATTTAGCCCTTTCAATTAAGAGTAAGAGTGTTTAGCAAATATAGTCTTAATGAGTAAAAACCTTATAGACTGAGCAGTAACGCTTTGAGCCTTGAACGAGATGTTAAATGGAAGTTCAGAATGAAAAGAGCTGTTGCCTTGGTTGGATGTGTCTTAAGTTTTACCTTTTAATTGTCTGCTCTGTTACAGATAGTCCACAACAGTGAATGGTTTAAATAATTTTTCCTTGGCCTTAGAGTACGTAATGAGATTGTTTTGGCACCACGTTTCATTCTAATTAGATATTGCCGAGGCTAATGTTAAAATTAGATTATGGTCTTTGAGTAAATAATGACTGACAAAAGGGGAATATTGGCTAGGAATATGCTGTCTGACAGGAAAATATGTTGGGTCTACAACTTTGCCTGTAGTTCCAAGAACATAATTAATTTATGTAAGAATAAGAGACTTGATTCTTTGAGATATAGCTGATGTCTCAAAAAACAGCTATAAAAGCCGTTGAGTATCACAGCATATGGTGTGGAGTAAAGACCAGAAAAAAGTGTCAGGAGATCAGGATTTCTAGTTTAGTTACTGCCTCTTAACTCAACCTATGATAGCTCTCATTCTTAGTTTATTCACTTGTCACATAATACCTAATGATGTTTGTATGATGTTGAAAAAAATATAAAAGTTGTCAACTTGTAAAGCATTCTGATCATCAAGGTTTTTCAAATGCCTCATACAAGCACTTGTTAATTTATAAAGCATTACTGTGAACTGTTTACATCCATGTGAGTAAAGGGATAAGAGTTTTAGGCCCAGCAGTTTTGTGTTCTTAGAAAGGTACTGCCCCAAATTGGACCAGATTGATGTGTAGCTGGACTTTTTCCTGTTCATTTTCTACTTTTACAGGCAGTGATTGAGCAGCATTTCGATCCTACCTGGTGGAGATTCCAACCTAGTGCATCAGCATTATAAGCAGAATTTACACCCTTCTTGGCCTTGGCTAAGCTCTTCTGCTTAGTCAGGGCTCCTACCAAGCTCCTTTGTCTTGGTCAACTCTTGCTTTGGTTGCTAAAAAGATCTTAGCTAAGAGGACAGATGTTTTGGGGAAAATACAAATATATCTTTATGGGACAGAGATCTAATAATTTATGTTGCTAACTTGTGCTTGGATGTTAATTTATTGAAAGTCATGCTGGTTTTTTGTTATTTCTTTTCTTATAGTTGTGGTGACAGTACATGGAGAGGTATGTGCTGAAAAAATATATCTATGTGGTTTGTATGGATTGCTGGGCCTTCTTTCCTCCGACGTGATAGATTCTGTGTTGAAAAATTCTTTTCAAATTGGTATTGCTTCATTGCTGGCCTTTGAGTATGGTGAGCTGCTTCCCTTCAGGCCTTTCCTCTCCCAAAGTGTCATCTTTAATGTGCTACATGTGGATAGGTAGAAGAGCAGTACAATGAAAAGGATGCCTGGAGCACTTGGTGTTTCTGTGCTGAGACTGACAATTGTGTTGGGGATGAAGGCAAATGTGGGCACAATTTCTGCACCTTGTACAGCCTTTAATATAGCAGAGGTTTAAATATGAAGAGCATATTATAGTAATATTCACCTTTGTTTATTCTTTAGATTGATCCTGTTACGGGAATGGTTATAAATTTGACCGACCTCAAAGGTTATATGGAGGTAATGGCATGTTTGGTGCTTATTATGTGCTGTCCTCTAAGTATAATATTTGACAGCCCCCTTTCATTTCCCGAACCAAGTGTCTACAGGGACGCCATGACTGTGTGATTGGAATTGGGTGTGGGAGTAGGGGAGTAGTTAGAGGAACTACTTTCGTGTTGGGTGACTTAATGGAAATGAGTCACAATTGTATTACAATGATGGAAATGAATGTAGCATGCTCATCTTATATGTCTTGCTGGCATATCTTAATTTCCTATGTTTAAAAATTCTACCGTTCTTTCAAGATCCAGCTTTCTCCTGGTAGCTTTCTTTACCTTCTGTGAATTTTCCTTGTGCCTTTGATCAAGATTTTAATACTACCCCATTTTATTCACTCTAGCTTTATTATAAACTCACTGGGGCAGTTCATCATAAAGATAACACAAAAGAATGTGTTCGATAAAGGACTCACTGATTATATCACTTGAGAATTTTTGCACTGTAAGAGTCCTTAAAAGATTATCTAAGTCCATTTCCTCATGCCATAAATTAAGTTTGAGAGATGCTGAACAGTTAACCGACTTGCCCTAGGTCATAAGGTTAGTCCTTTACAAAGTTGGGAATAGATTTCCTTCTATCCAGCTTAGTTTTTATTATGCCATCGTTTCACTTGCTTATTTAGTTCTTTGCTTCAGCTCTGCCCTTTTATTCTAAAATTTGACATTCGTTTCATAAAAATGCTTTTATTAATAATCATTACTTCTTTCATATTACTTAGCAACCATGTATTTAGCAAGTTTGCCTACTTTATGTCATTGTTCAAGCTAAGCACTAGGAATGCAAAGGTGAATGAGACATAGCCCTTACTCACAGAGTGCTCACATTACTTTTTCTAGGAGGTAAAGAATAATAAGTGCCCAGTAAGTTGGTTGAATAAATGAATAAGAGAATGAGTGAATAAACGAACAGCACTGTGCCCAAAGTACTTTAGGAAAGCTATAAAGACAGAGTTCTTGCATCAACTGGGGACACAAACTATATATATATATACAGGGTGTTGTACAAGACAACAATATGAGAACTACGAGATGTCCCAAGCAAGCAATATGATTAAATATGCCTTTTTATACCACTTTGAAGGACACCACACACTCCCATCAATAAAAGTGGCTCATCATGGCAGCAGAGTAAAGTTAGAGCCTTGTTGAAGAGGCTTCAGTGGAAAAGTTGGGACCTGGAATTGAAGATAAAACAAAGATATTTATTTTCTTGATATTCATGTGGTTATAATTTGATCTATTTTAAAGGTTGTTTGGTTTAGGACTTATTCTTTTTATACGATACTGCTTTTGCTCAGAACACGATTGCTATTATTGCTATTACTGTACTCTTCTTGGAACTATACCACATGGAAAATTAGATTGTTTCACAAATGCTTAGATTTTTTACAATATAGCTAAAAGTAAAAACTTAGAATAAGGCAGTTATAGTTCTTGCCAATTGACAAATGAAAACATTATGTTAATATGTATAAGCATTAGAAAGCAACAGTCTTTATATGTTTATATTTTTTCTTCCAAGAGGCCAAGATCATTCTGAAAATACTACTTATTGCAGAAATTTACAACTACTAACATAGTTTCAATCTTAGTCTGCTGTGAAAAGTGTAGTATTAATTGGATCTTTGTCCTAATGATATTTTCTTGAGGGTAGTGAGACTGTTATGGACAGGTATTTCTGGTAACTTTTTGGACATAATGCAGGATGTGTTAAACTAAATTCTGAATTACAAGGCTTGTTACAAGAAAGCTCCAGTGAATTTTCTACTTTTTGGTTTCTTAACCTCTTTACATTTAGTGGGAGAATAATGTCGTAGAGAGCTTACTTTATTTTACAACTTTAAACTGTCTGAGATTGCATTGCAAGACACAGATAAAGTACTTACAAATATTGAGTCAGTGGCCAAATGATAAGTTTTAGAGGCAAAGGTGGAACATTTTGGAATGTGAGTCGTAAATGGCATTATGTTTTTCCTTTGTTTTGTCTGTAGGAGGCAATTATGAAGCCCCTTGATCATAAGAACCTGGATCTAGATGTGCCGTATTTCACAGATGTTGTAAGGTGAGTATGATTGTCTTACCTCATATAGATAATAAGAAAGAATTGATTTAACATTTTATCTGATTGCTGTGTGATTTCTGAAGTTTTAGTTTAACTATTGATGTCTTTTAAAAGTCTTTAGAATTTCTTTAGATGTCTTTAGAATTTCTGTTCTCTGTAAATATTAAACACGAAATTTTATTGTTTTTTGATCTTCTTTCCTTTTCTTCTACAGCACGACAGAAAATGTAGCCGTATATATCTGGGAAAACCTTCAGAAATTTCTTCCTGTGGGAATTCTTTATAAAGTAAAAGTATATGAAACTGACAATAATATTGTAGTCTATAAAGGAGAATAGCCCATAGGGGTTAATATTTTAGAAAGATTTAATTTCCATATTTAAGAAATAGCTTTCTCCCCTTAGACTATTAATAAGTCATCACATAATTATTATACCTCTACATTGTGTTCTGGAGTGCTTGATTTATTGAAAACACTGTGAGTAAAACTTGTTTTAAATTCAAATCTATTTTAAAACAAAATTTGTAATGTATCCTGAGTATCATTTAAAGTATCTTTTTTGAGATTAAAAATCACTTTATTTCAGCAAAATGTTTTGGTGTAGAACTAATTGAAAACAATAGCAATCTATTTTTGTTTTTTCATTATCTCATTTTTAGTATTCATTTTTTTCTGATATAATAATAGAAATATTTATAAAAATTACAGTAGGTGAATCTTATAAAAAATTAAAATACAGGTGACCACAAAGTCTGGAAACATAGACTACATGTATTTCTTAATAGGTTGAGCTTCTTTGATTACTTCTTCTAGGGTGTGCTCTAGGCATAAGTTTCTTCAGGGAAAATTAGAAACACAAATCACCTGAGGCAGTGTTTGTAGATGGATGTGCAAGGATTGATGGAAATGCTGCTTTAGTGCACATTGCCCATTGCAGTTTTGCTCAGCTTATTATTGAACATGAATTGCTAGTGAGAAATAGCACATTGAACATGTCATAGAATATCAGTCAACTACCAATTAAGTATATTTGTGTATGTTTCCAGACTTTATGGCCACCTGAACAGTTTTAACTGAGAAGACTGAAGAATAATCACTTATATTAAACCATGTTAAAATAATCAATGTGAAAAGAATCTTTTATGCTGTAAAGCATCTCTTGTATACAGTTTTCTCTATTCGATTTCATTTTGTTCTGATCATTAAACTTACTTGCTTAAGTTGAACTATATGTTTGGCATTTATCTCTGGTATCTTTTCCTCAGGACCAAATCCACAAGAATGTATTTGCTTGCTTTGCACAAGGAACTGTTCTCTCTTGCATTCTCATTAGTATTATAAACTTATTAAATATAGGGTTTTGTTTTACTCTTCACATGGCAACTAGTACCAATGGAATCTCAGAATGTTGCTGCCTGAAAATAGTAAAAGGCCATGCATAAGTGATTACTATACTAGAAAAAATTTCAAAGGAATACACTTTTATTTTGAAGAGTTAGTAACTGCAGGAATTTTATGATAAATTTTCACAGTGATACAATGCCTACTTAATTATATTTTAATCTGCTTTAGTTATCAAACACAATTTTTATGTTACTTATTCATGTATATTTTGTATTGATTACTTGAAAGTCAGGGTAGCCATATTTTATTAAGGCACTTTTTGTTTTAATTCCCACAAATACCATACAAGGTGGGCATTTTTTCCATTTTGCAGATGAGACTATAGAAATTGGGTGAGTTTAAGCTACTTATCCAAGATTACTCAGTCAATAGAGAGCAAACTGAGTGTTTCACATTCAGAGTCTGTCTGACTCTCAAACACAGACTCTAAAAAAAGGATAATGTATGTATATTTCAATTTTTTTTTAATTCCAAATTTTTTAATCATATTAGAAACTTATCAAGCTATATTGTAATTGTTGCTTTACCTTTTTTGTCCACCACCCTGAATTCCTTGTGGGCAAGGTATTCTAAGCAGAGTATCTGGTAAATAGAACTCAGTAATTTTGTTGATTAAATAAATGAATGGCATATGGGTGGAAACTGCTGAAGTTTTATAGTGCCTCCTACATAGGTAAATATTTTTAGAATTGAATAACATGAAAGTATTGAGGCCTGAATTCCAGTCCTAGTGCTATTACTATTCAGTTGTGTCACTTTCTTCTCAGGGCCTCAGAGATGAATGCTTGGACTACGTGCTTTCTGAAGTTGCTTCTGCCTGTTCTCAGATTTTTATCACAATGATTTTAAATACCAAATGAGTAAATATTAATTTAGAGAAAGAAAAAGATTATTAGGAGCTGGTAAGGTTTGGAAAGCTTTGTGGAGGAGGTAAGTCCTGAATGGAACTTCAAGTGATGGGGTAGGGAAGGTGGTGTTTTGGAAGTCAAGAGGAAAGAGGGAATGAATACTGAAAGGGTAAAATTTTATTAGTGGGGTTACTAGAGTGGGAATGTACAAAGTACATTTGGGATATAGTGAATAGATTAATCTTAATAGAGTAGTGATGAGATAGGAGTGTGTAATGGAAGTTAGCTTGGAAATAGAGCATGGGGACAGCCTAGAAGGTCTTGAATATTAGTTTGGTTTTTATCCTTTAAGGAATAGGGAGCTGTTGAAGTTTTGTCTTTGCTTTTTAAGGAAGATGACCAGTTAGACAAAGGGAAACAAGGAAATGAGTGGCAAAGCCATTGCAGGGATCTAGACATGAGGTTATGGGTGCCAGGAGCACGTGGTGCAATGGAAATGCAGCAACAGGGAGGAGAGTAGAACTCACGTTGTGTAGTGTCTGCTGCCAGTGTCAGGCATTTTGCAAAGTACTTTTTATATTACCTCGCTTTATCCCTATAACCACGTTGCAGGGTGAATGTATTGGTTATCATCTACTGTCACATAACACATTACCCCAAACATAGTGGCTTAAAACAACCGCATTTATGATCTCACAGTTTTAGTGTGCGAGAAATCTGAATGTGGCTTAGCTGGGACCTCTGCTCAGGGTCACTCACAAGGTTGCAGTCATCTCAACGTTTGACTGGGAAGGATCATCTTCCTGGCCCACTCATGTGGTTGTTGGCAGGATTGAGTTCCTCATGGGGTTGTTGGACTGAGGCCTCAGTTTTTCCCTCCCTTTCTTGCCCTGTAGGCCTCTTCATAGAGCAGCTCACAATATGGCAGCTTGCTTCATCAGAATGAGCAAGTAAGAGGGCAAGAGAGAGTGCCAGTGAGAGAGAGAGAAGAGAAGAAAGAGCAAGTGCGCACATGCACTGGCAAGATGGATGTCACAGTCTTGTAACCTAATCACTCTTCTGTATTTTGTTCTTTAGAAGCAAGTCACTAGATCCATCCCACACTCAAGGGGAGGAGGTAACACATATACTGCTAGTGTGTAAAATGTGACGTGGAGAAGAGCAGGAGATGAGGCTGGAGAGGTAGGCAGAGAGTATATATATCATGTCCTTTTTGACTCCCGGGAAGTCAAGCACATTTTGTTTTGTGGGAGCGAAATATCAGAGAGCAGTGGTTGTTTCCTATGGGAATGGTGTGGTTTGTAGCTAGATAAATATAAATCTTTGTAGCATGATTCTTGAAATTAAAACCAACTCTAAGGTGAGAAGTTAAGAAAAATATTGACCATATCGCTATGAACAGAATGACTAGATCTCAGCAATCATTTGTATTGCCTAAGTTGATGTAGTCTCCACCAATGGGTTATAAAAATGTCCAGAATAATATGATCAGTTGTGTTCATGTGGCCACTAATAGACTAGGTCTGTGATAAGTTTGTTTTGTTTATTAAACTCTGGACTTTTACATTCCTTCTGGAAGTGGAATTATCTTAAAGATGAGAAACAGATTGTGTTCATTTTGCTTTTGTTATGTCTGGGATATTGCTAGCCTCCCTTGCACTACAAAAATCATTGTTAGTTTCACACAATTTAACTTTATACCAAGACTCTGTTGCAAGGCACTTGGAAAATGTCCCAGATAAACACCATTTCCACATAGCTGCAGGGAGAACTGCTATCACCACAAAAGAGAAGTAGAGGAAGGTGATTCTTAACACTAGAGGATTTTCAAGCTGCAGTTATGCTTTCAAGTAGCTCCGTAGTTGGTTTGTATTCTTCAAAATCCACCCATCTGCTCCCACCAATATTCTGTCACTGTTAAAAGAGGAATATTATCATTAAAAAAAAGAAGTAGAATACTTTTTTCCTCTGGTTGTTAGATAAAGAAATAATATCCCAGGCTTATATTTGTAAAGATGCCCAAGAAACAAGTCCTCAGTACTTCAGCTCAAGTTCACCGTCATCCTACCAGTTAGTATGGTAATAAGTATGAACTAAGTTGAAAAACGCTTTTCACAGATCTCTTACTAAATATGACCACTGTGGCCAATAATAACCTGAAGAAATAGAAGGGCTAGCATTGTCTTTTACCTTTTAAAGTTTTATTTGCCCACAGATAGAACCATAGATGGGTAGTTGAGTGTGTCGTAGGCATCTCAAACTTTACATTTCCAAAGTGAATTTCTGGTTTCTTCTTCAAAAACGCCACTTCCCTAAAAATGCCACTACCATCCATTCATTTTTTTCAAGCCAGAAATCTGGGCTTGATTCCTTGATTCCTACCTCTTAACCTCTAACCTATCAGAAAATTTTACTGGTTCTACCTTTAAAATATATAATGATTTTTTCTATTATTACCTTTCCAATGCCACCACTTTAGTCCATACTGCCCCCATTTCTTGCCTGGGTTGCTGACGTGGCCTCTTAACTGGTCTGTTTCCAATTTGGTTTTCTTCTACATTCCTGTCTCCACCTCTCCTACCCCTACTATGTTACCCCTTGAAAAGCTTCCTCTTGCATTAAAAACATAACCCAAACTTTTCACACCAGCCTGCCAAGCCCTATATGACCCGACCACTGCCTACTTGCCAACCTCAAGCTGTTCACTATGTTTCGGTCACACTTTTCTCAAGCCCTAAAGCACACCGATTTCTTTCCTGCTTCAAGGTCTTTGCCTTTTCTGCCTGTGAAACAAAGACCTTTAAGGGCACATGTTGTCTTGAAAGAAAGGATTTATTGAGCCACATGCTAGCCAGAAAAAGGACCAGGTAGCATGCAGTCTAAACCAGCAGCAGCAGCAGCAGAGCTAGGTGGAGAAGACTAACATGTCCTCCACCCTGGGGTTGATGGGGCTCTTACACGATGAGTTTGGGGAAGAGATATGTAAGTTGTTTTGAAAGAATTTACATTGCTATATATAAAGGGGACAGGAAAAGGTAAAAGGGGGAAAGTTCTGGGATAGGTGGATAGTCTGTAAGGAAAAAGTATTTGATGCTTCGGTATTGGTTGTGGGCAACAGTCTAGAAAGTTCCTGTATAAGTGGGATGTGGTCTGATGGTAGGCTGTTCTTTCTCGATAGCTGCCTGAAGTTGAACATACATTCGGAAATGTGAGTCTTTCGTTAGTTCAATCTGTAGCTGTTAACTGATTCATCTTGTCTCTTCCTCCAGCTTGCTGTAATTTAATTTAGGACATCTAAGAAATTTTCTCTTGCCATGCCCTTCTGTCTGGAATACTGTTCCTATCTCTTGCCCCATCCCCTTCATAAAACCTGTCATTCTTCAGATCTCAGTCTAAATGTCACCCTCTTGATCACCCTGTATAGATAGAAATCTTCTGTTATTTTCTGTTATAATACCTGTACATTCCCCTAGCTTGCAGTTAAAAATTATATTTCTTTTTGCTTTATTTATTTGCTTACTAGTTTATTGTCTGTCCCAACCACAAGGATGCAAACTTCATGAGGGCCAGAGCCCTGTCTGTTTTATTTATTCTAGTTTCCCCAAGACCTAGCCCAGTGCCGGCTACACAGCAGGTGCTGAACAATTAGTTATTGAATGAATGAAAGTGCCTGCCAATTCCAAAGAACTGGTTCGGCTTGGTTTGGTAAAATTTTTGAGATTTAATACCAAACTTTTTGAGTATACTTCAGGTTGGTGTTTTTCCCTATGTGCTTCAGCTTAGAGAATAACCACCACAACATAAAATAAAATCCAGTATTCCACCAAAACTTTTTTTCTGGCTAACTTTATCTTCCTGGCAATTTTCCATTTCCATTTATGGGTAAAAGTTATTTTAGTCCATGACCACCAATTTAAGTAAAGATAAACTAGATTTCTGAATCAAGAGTCTTTCAGTAAACTGTGGTCCTCACGACCACATCACCGTTTGTTAGCAGCCTTGACTCAGGGGCTCACTGACCAGCACTCCCTTTACAGCAGGATAAACAGTAAAGATTGGCGCATAGTTATTGTCCCAGCTCGTGGAGAGTAGGTTTGACCCAGGCAGAGAGGCCCTCAGCTGGTCTTGCAAACATCTGGCCTCTGAGAACAGGGTTTCTTGTGGAACGTAGAACTGAACAGATCTGAGGCGATATTGCGGCAATACATGATTTTTAGCAAACAAGGGCCTGATTTGTTGCCATATTAACCCTTAATAATTTCCAAAGTATTAGCAGGAGAGTCAAAGCTACATTCTTAAAGGAGAAAACTATGTTTAGAAAAATAATACACCCTAACCAGATTAACCAGTGGGATATAATGTATTACACACTCATTTGAGATTGTGTTGATGTCTGTGCAATTAACTACTGGTTTGGGGCATTTTTTGGCTTATTGCGAATTAATATTATGCCAGCCACTATGTGCCTGGTGTCTTAAACAGTCATCATACTGTTTAAGGCAGGAGTTGGCGCTGGTTCACTGGAGGGGAATCTGGGTTTAAGATTTAGAATCTTGTTCAAAGTTACTCAGTAGGTGGAAGAGCTGGGATTTGAACCTTGTTGGTCTGTTTGGCTTAAAAAGAAAACCAGGCTCAACACTTGAAATAACAATTTCAAAAATTTGCTCAAGCTCTTTAAATGTACTTTGTCTATATATTTAGTTATTTTAGCCAAAGGCCTTTTGAGTTTGTTGGACTCAAGCATGTGGTCTAAAGTTATTTTTGAATATAGCTTATATATGTATGCATAGATGCATATGTAGGTATTTTTGCATATGTTAAATATCAGGTGTGTATAATGAATATATAATATATATTATGTGTAACATATATATTCATTTTCTTTATTTATATGGATGTAACTTACATAAAAGCAGGGTCGGGTGGTCTATGCATACTAGTTTCACTGCTGAGCCTCAAAGAAATATAGTCCAGCAATCAGGAGTAAAATAATTCTAATTTTCATTTGTATATCTTATAGAACATTAAGAGAGAACCAGTTTGTAACTGACAGCTGTGCTTGGGAAATCCCCTAGTCTCTTCTTGCAGTCTGCAGAGGCTGAAGCTTCTATCTCAACCCCATAATACTCAACCCAAACCTTGCTTTTGCTCTTGCTCCCCTCACCCACTCCCCCGACTCAGCTCTTTATTCTTTAGAATAATTTTATCCCTTTAGCCATTATTTAGATTCTCTGGGAAAAAGAGAGAGCCTCAGAGCTGACCTTGAAGACTGGAAGACAGTCTACTTAGAAGCTTGAAGGGTAGAGGTGAAGGTATGGCCGGAGGGAAAAAGATTATGAGAAGTCAAACATAAGCCATTTCTTATAACAGTTATAAATTAGTAATTTTAGTCCTTGTTATTGGCATTATTTGCAGATATTTATATTGTCTAATACTTGGCTTTCTTACTCATCCATGTATCATTTGTGATGCTTTTTTTAGGCATTAAATAATTGTGTAGTGCTTACTTTGTTCCAGGTACTGCTTGAGGTGCTTTATATATATTAACTGATTTAATATCAACACAACAACCTATGAAGTACTTACTGTTTTTCTCCCTGGTTTTTAGATGAGGAAACCAAAGCACAGAGAAGTTAAGTAACTTGTATAAGGTCACACAACTAATACAGGGCAATATAAAAAGAAATTTAACCTAGGAAGTCTAGCTTTAGAGTTTATGCTTTAAGATAATTATCAAACTATCTCTCTTATGAAATAATAAAGCTTACTTAATTGTTAATATTTTCAGCATTTGCTTTACAAAGTAATGTGAGTGTTGATAGACAATAAGATACTTTCTTAATTTCCTGAAATTTTTTCCTGCTCTGAATGGTTGGTATTATATTTGAATCATTGACAAGGTTGGGGCTTTTTTTGGTGTGTGAAGATCTTTGAGGTAATGGGATTTGGAAGACATCAATTTTCTACTTTCTCAGAATGAATTATGGTGGGTAGGCAATTACTGTTTCTAACACACATTAAGAATGTATCACATTTACAGAATGTGAAGCTGCAAACAAGAAAGCTTAAAGGTAGAAGAACAACGTTGGGCAAGTGAGTGTGAGAGTGATAAATAATTAATCTTGTGTTCATCTCTTTTTACTGTGCATGAGGTTATAGCCTGTGGGCTTCTTTGCAGTTGCCTGTGGGTTTTTTTTTTTTTTTTTTTGGTCTTTTGGTGTATCACTTTCCTATTAGGATCAGGAGGTTGATTACAAATATGAGGATCAGGATTAGCTATTCCTGAGAGTCCGAATGTATGTACTTCTGTAGCCCTTTACTTTTAGTCTGCCACCCACCCTGCTTGCCACTTATTGGATTCCCTTAGGGAGTGACAAAGGATGACAAATAGCTGCAACCTGTGTTGCTTTAATTCCTGCCTCCTGAGCCCAAGGAAGATACCACTTATGGAGTAGGACACTCTATTTCTGAGCCGGGATTTTGCTTTGGAATCCTTCTTAACCGTGCTCCCAGCAGCCTGTGTCAGTCAGATAGAGCATTAAGATCACACCTACTTATTACCTCTGACTAGACCCTTAAAACTAGGTCTGGCTATGACAGAGAAATGAAAATTGAGACCTGGAAGAGGGCTGAAATACCTGGGCTAACCCTTCACCTAACGGATGGAAAAACTGAGGTGGAAGAAGGTAAAGCCACTTGTTTAAGGTCACCTTTCTACTTTACAGCAGATCTGGAATTTAACAGGTTTCCTGCCTCCTAATCCAGTATTCCTGTTCAGCCTCCTCTGTACTGCTTGCCTGAATTCAGCTACCCAGATTTCTTTGAGTCTAAAAGTTTTCCAGCTTTAGAGAGTATCTTTGGGGGAGCTTCAATATTTGTCACACCTTCCACATTGAACCTGAGATAGGGCCAGATTGGACCATGAAAGCTAAATATGAAACTTTTTCCCAGCTCGTTGGGTCACGACTCACTGCAGTTTATCTTGGAGAAGGCAGCTGAGAAGTGGGGCATGCAGGAGCTCTACTTGGAGCATGCAGCCTACTTGTATTCGCAGGGGACACTTACACCCTCTCTTTGTCATATACCCAGGGTGGCCAGTTGCTCTTGGGGATTTCAGGTGATGCAGGAGCCACTCAGGGAGCCCTTAGGGTGTCCTGGTTAAGGGTGCAGGCTCTGAAGTAGTATAGACAACTTTTCAAAACTCAGCTTCACTACTTCTTCACTGAGTGACTTGGGGAAAATTATTTTTCTCTCTCTGTCTGAGTGTCCTCATCTGTGAAATGGCTGTATCTCAAAGGTTGTTGTGAGGATTAAATGAGACAATCCATGTTAAGCGATTAGCACAGTGCCTGGCAGATACTAATAGTGGCTACCAAATGATGTCACAGAAAATGGTGGAATAAGGAGCTCCAAGAATTGGTCCCTCCACTGAAACAACATTAAGCTGGCAAAAACTGTCAGAATCAATCTCTTCAGAACTCTAAAATCTAAAAGCAAACAAACGAAGAAACCTCACATCTATTAGGGAATGTTTAATGAAGAAAGATGATGCTAAATTTTGACATTTAAGAAAATCTGTCAGGTCACTGGCTGATTGCCGTGATAACAGAAAAGAGACTTCAGTGACTGCATACAACAAGAATGAGGTCTTTGCAAAAGCAGTTTAGAAAAGTCGCTAAACAAATGTACAACTGTACCCTTCAACAAGCCATAACAACATACCAGGCGAAGAAGGGAGAATCTGACTTCCAGAGTTACCACATTACAATACTTAAAATGTCCAGTTTTCAAAAGAATAAAACCTACAAAATAGGAAAGTATGCCGTATTCACAGGGAAGAAGAAGAAATTGACAGAAATTGTCTCTGAGGGAGGCCAGTCACTTGATGTCGGCGTCCTGGAATATAGCATCATTATTAAAAGGAACCTTTGTTGGTTATTACTGGAAATATCATGCTTGCTTTTGGTTTTATATTGTATTATATATATGATAAATATTTTGTATTATATATATGATAAATATTTAGTGGAAGTTATCATTAGTGGAAAAATGATCAGTTTGTACTTGCAGAAAATTAAAATTGAGAAAATTTTACCCTTAGATCTGGTCTTGAAAACTTACACTCTCTCACTAT
Source organism: Pteropus alecto (assembly GCF_000325575.1). NCBI lineage: Eukaryota > Metazoa > Chordata > Mammalia > Chiroptera > Pteropodidae > Pteropus > Pteropus alecto. The sequence continues at coordinate 5,382,291 of NW_006436289.1, read as the reverse complement.
TCTATTAATTTTTAATGCTCACATAAATGAATAAAATTAGATATAACATACTCCATATTGTGAGTTAGTCACTCATTAAAGACATATTTGAATTTAACATATCCATTATTCTTGTTTGAAATATAGTTTATTTGGTATGACATAGAAAATAATGCCTTTATGCCACCATTTTCCCCTATTTTTGGCTGCTCTGACATGGTACATTCCTATTTTCTTGCTCTTCCAATGCTTCTGGTGTTGTCAGTAGCACAAGGGCTATTTTTCCTTTCTCCTTTCCTTGTTGAGTCATGTGAGTCATAGAAGCTCTGTGTACCTGAGTGGGTTTGGTTAGAAATCTGAGATCATCTTGAAAGTGAGGAAAGATTTTTCCCACAGAGACTCAGAGACACAGATAAATCACTTGGCAATTAACAAAAGTTTAGATTGGCTGTAGAATTGGCTGTCAACGTGTTAAACCTAGAGCTGGAATTCCAGGTTACACCCAGACCAGTTCTAAGTAGTTATAAAAAGCCTAATTTGTATCCTGAAAGGTCCAGTTGAATATCTGTGTGCCCCAAGTTCACCAGCGAGTGGGCTGGTTACCCTCAACCTAGTCTCCTTTTTGGTCCAAAGCAGTGGCAGTAGAGTCGTACATTTGAGAACATAAAGCTCCGTTCACACACATGTCGGAGCTGGCTTGGAATTGAATGTAGGAGGATGCAGTGGAGGCAGGAACAATTGTTCCCTTAGTATCCTTCTAGAAGAGGAGGAGTTTGCTGATGAGAAAGACGAGCATGATCTGAATGGCATCTTCAATGGGGCTGAGGAAGATTCTGTTGCCCAAACTTCTGGAAGTCTTGTAGGGTGACATCGTGGTCTTGTAGGGTGACATTGTGGTCATTGCTGGCAAAAAAAAAAAAAAGGCATCAGAACTTCTTTAGGGTGGTGGGTGGGTGCTAGAGAACAAGGCTAATCTAATGGAACACTGAAGCCAGAGTTCATTAGTACAGTTCAATAAAGATGTCTCAAGGGCCAAGTGTGTGTAGAGGAAGGTTAAAGCTATGGGGTACAGAATATCAAGGAACAAAAAATAAATAAGAAAACTCTACCCTTAAGGTCTACACAGTCCAACCAGGGAATGAATTTATGCTCAACTTATATAACTACTGAGCATGTTATGGGGTGGGCTTGGCCTTCAAGTGTTCTTAATGTTGTATTAGATCCATCAGTGCAAATATGATCCAGAATGGCACAATTTTATTTTTTCTTGCTAATTTCAAAGATTGCATGTTATTGGGTGGGCTCGGCCCTCAAGTGTCCTTAATGTTGTATGAGATCCATCAGTGCAAATATGATCCAGAATGGCACAATTTTATTTTTTCTTGCTAATTTCAAAGATTTCATGTAAAGCTTATAAGAACTAGATAGCATCCAGACTGGAGGATGGCTATTCCTACTTTAAAGTAAGTGGAAAGAGGCACTGTCCAAACCCCTTAATCTCTGTAGTTTCTGTGGCACTGGTCATTTTCCCGTGCAGGGATCTGACCACACATTAGTTCTTCCAGGTTGCTTTGCTAAGAAGCAGAGAAAGCCAGGCCTGTAGCCCTGGGTGGTGGGTGGTGGGTGGTAGGTGGGATGTCTGATCCTGGAAAAACTGGGGCTTGGCAGTGATATCTCCAAGGGTCTGAGTGGATCACAGAGGGAACTATAATGAAGAGAAATGTTCAGTGATTTGCTTAGGCCCATGCATTCTTCTTCCTGCCTGGAGGGTGCCTTTAAGTTCTGTGGCATTGTCTTATCTAATTTAGCATTTCCCCAGGGCAAATGTTTCTCTAGCAGCTCACTGAGCCAGAAAGTCTGACAGGACCACTTTCTTTTTCTTTTTTCAACTGGATTTTATTAGCATGGAGCTAAGGAGTTCTGACTAGAAATAGACATTTTTTTTTCTTCCTTAGCATTTATACTAGCATTTATAGCATTTATACGCTTTCTTGAAAACGTATCTGAGAAAGAAAATAACACCCAGTCTTTTCACAGAGGGGAAAATACCAAGGAAACAGTTAAGACTTTCATATAATAGTTTCATTAGGCATAATTACTTTAAAACTTGTTGAAAATGGATATCCCTTTTGAGTACATTTTCAGTGTAAGACTAGTGGGGAAATGGGCAGCATAGTCAATGTATGTCAGTGTTTTGGGGTACTTGGGGAAGTCGGGTTATCTGGACATTGAGAAAGACTAATGTGTCTTGTTGTTGGTTGAAACTTGTATTTAAAAATTCATTAAAAAAAAAGATTGTAAAGTGTAAAAAGTACAAGATGTGGAATTTGAGTCCTAGTTTTGCCATTTACTTTCCATGTGGTCTTAGACTAGTTGCCTATCTTTTCTGAACTTCAGTTTCTTGAATTTATTTTAACTCCCTAAAGGGAGATGAGAGAAGGAACAGGGCAGAGAAGGGAAAAGAAGGGTAAGGAGCCTCAGGATGGGCTGAGGTTGAGGACTACAGCCTGTGAAAGACCAATGGAAATTCCTGGTGGTGGATGGTGGCCAAAAGCCACTCTGAGAACTAATGAAATGTTTGGTATTTCCATGCTATCAACCCTTTGTGCAAATCTTCCCCCTCCTCCCTATAGAGTCTCTATACCTGTGAAGGCTTTGTGTGAATGGAAAGTCTTTGTGGAAATTGAGGAAAGAGCTGACTTTCATATTGGTGTCTATGTGCTAGTGAATAGAAACAGCTCCTAGGAAGAAGGATTCTGGAGCCTCAGGTGATTGTGAAAATATAAGGCCCTTGGGAATTGGCAGAACTCTTGGAGATGGCTTTTATTTTCTACAGGGCATAGGATAAGGGGTCGAGCTAATCTTATGTAGGTCTCATATGAACTAGAAGGCTCAACTGATATTTGGGTAATGCATGATTAGACTTTTTCTAGGGCCCCCACAAAGTAATTTTCCAGGCTGATCAAGTTCACTGCCAGATATGTAAATGGGCTACAGAGGAACTTACCTCGTTTATTCATTTTCACATGAGAAAATGTAGTCAGTGTTTTGAGATGGAAAGAGAAGGCTCTGTGGAGGGTAAATCAGTGAGAGAGAATGGTGAGGACCTCAGCTTTGGAATTCACAAGTTCAGCTCACAGTTCTGCCTTCCCAGAGGATCCCAACCTCTTCATTCCTTTTGTGCTTACTTACTCAATTAGCAGATAATTATCTCTGTATTGTCTTAACTAAGATCCTCCATTGATCTTGTTCCAGAGAAGATAATATCCATCCCCTACTGCAGCCAACTTCACTATCCCGAACTCCCCACAGACTGGTCTTTGTTCAAGCCAGTCCTTCTGCTTGTAATATCCACCTGGGTCACATCTGCCCACAGATTTAATAGTAACTCTATGAAGTTGTTCTCCCTATTATCATTAACCCAAATAGATTTCCATCAGAGAGACATGCCTCTCTTCAGCAGTGTCTTGCTATGAGCCTCTCCCCACAACTGGAAGGCCAGCTCCTTGAGAGCAGGTTCTGTTAACAATGACTGACACATAGTAGGTGCTTAAAGTTCATTAAATGATTGGTAAAGCTTAGTCTGTTGTTCTTATATTAGTGAGTCCATTATTATATTAGTCTCTTGTTCATATATTCAACAATTAATAAGAATATACTACATGCCAATCATTGTGCTTGGTGCCGAGGAAACGGTAGTGAACCAGACAGGCCAGGTTCTTATCCCGTGGCACTTACAGTTCTCTAGAGAGGGAGAGATTTTAAATGAATAATCAACTAATGAATTAAGTAATTGATCACAGTGATGATATGTGCTCTGACGAAGCAGTGGAAGTTGTGGGAGTAAATAACAGAGAGCTGGAGCTTCCTTGGGAGTGTAGCGAACGCTTTCTTGAAGAAGTGATCTTTAACCTCAGTAATTATTTCTGTATAGGCCTGGCCTTACTAAACCTCATTGTAAAGTTCATGGCCAGGGACCTTCATATCCCTTTGGTGCCCTACCCAACACAGTGGAGTTCTCTGCTTTCTGTATGCCCCATCATATGTGCTGCTCCCCTCTCCTTGTCAGTGTCGTTGATCAAGACCATGTGGTGCATTGCAAACAAGTGGAGAAGCCAGTGCATCATAGCAAGGTGCGAATTAGGAATGGTCAGGAGACCACACGTCAGTGGGAATGTGCAATTTCTATTGCAGATTGCCACTGCTTGGTCTTTTATCTGTTATTGCATGGAGTCAAGGTTTTAATGAGGTGAGATTAAAGAGAAGTCATTGCCCTAATTAGTCTTGCATGGTCTCTAAGAGACTGCCGTAGTGAGGCTGGATCGTAGCACCTTTTGTATTCTAGCGAGTCACTCTGTGGGAGCCAGCCAGGTCCAAACAGGCTCAGGGCATGGAAGAGGGGAGTGGCTTGGCAGCATCGTCACCACCGCTGTCCTCAGAGCTCTTTATAGTGGACATGGCCTGATGGTCAGACCTGTTCTTTCAGCACAAATGGCAGAGTCCAAAAGGGTGAGCGCCTCTCAACGTTTGGTTTCTAAAGTAAACTTGCTAACAAATCCTTAGCTGGAAGAAAGGTGTTTTTTTTTTTTTTTTGTGGTGAGAGTGTAATATGAGCCCCTGGCTGAGCTCACTTCAGAATGAGAGTGTGTGACACTAGGAATCCAGGTTTATTACACAGTCATCACACTTTCTGTTAACAAGCCATTTCCAAAATGGATCTATGTTTTAAAAAATGATTCTCCAGTTTGAATACAGAGAATCTGAAGCAAACAGGGTTCCCAGTGACAAAGATTCTATGTTTAACCAAACTTTTCCTATGCCCATCTGTGCACTTCTGTGTATAATCTAGTTTTAGCAAAAACCTTGCTAGGTCAGTTTAGCAAGAACCTCTTACCCTCGCTATCTGATCACCTGTCTGAGCTTCTCATCTTTACCATCTCCCAGGTGATGTCTGATCACCCTGGCCTGCCTTCAGCAACAATCGTATGTATGTATGTACGTACGTATGTATGTATGTATCTATGCATGCATGCATGCATTCACTCATTCATTTTGCTTTAATTACTATATAGCTCTGGTTTTCTTTAATGTGCTAGTTCTTTGTGTTTATGATGAGCATGCCTGTTGTGTGTGTGTGTGTGTGTGTGTAAACTGCTATAGATAGAAAGTAGGACAAAGAATGGCAAGTCAGAAAAGGAGTGCAAGTACTGAGTTCTCCACATCACATCTGGATTGTATTTTGAGTCCTCCAAGATCGGTGTAAAACTGCATAAACCCAATGTGAAACTGTAAAAGCCCAAAGCAAATCATATGTTAGATAGGTTCTTACTGTATCTCGACTGTCGTTATGTTCGTGGAATTAGGAGATTCCCATTCGGCCTTGAAGAATGTGTTGTATGGTTTCATCACATTATACACGACACCTTGTTCGGAATACCTGTTTGCTTCATGCCAGAAGCCTATTAAGTTGTTGTTTATATCCAGTGCTCGCAAGGCCACAGTGGTGATATCTGTAGCCACAGGAATCAATACTAGGAAGAAATGATAGGGAAGCAGTCAGCCATCTATACAATAAGACAAGGGATGAGTTATGAAACCAAAACTAAATGTGAAAAAAGAAGGTTACAAATAGCATGTAAATATAGTATGGTCCCATTTTTGTAAAAGAAGTTGAAAAAAGTCTGGAAGGAAAGACATCAAGATATTAACTGCAGTGATTTCTTGATAGTGGGATTACAGATGGTTTTTATTTTCTTCCTAGTGCTTTTTGGTGTTTTCTAGATTTTCTGCAGCAAAAGGTGAGCAAGAAGAGACCTGTACTCTGGCCCTGATTTTGCTCCATACCTGGGATGAGATTCCAGGTTGGCTCTTAACTTCTGGAACCTCATTCTCATCTGTCAGACGGGAAGGATTAACCGGTTCTGCCCTTCTTCTCTCAGGGGGAGTAGAGTGGGCGGAGACTAGGGGTTGATGTGCGTGGAAGGGTCAGAAGCGCCCCCTAGGAAGTGCTTCCTGAAAATTGAGAATGTTACAGTTAAGTCAAAGCGAAGCCCATTTCCTGGTACTAGAAATGCTGACCAAGCTCTTGGTTTCTGTTGCTGAGGGTGAGGTAAGGGGAGCCTCTGAGCCCCAGGAGCCCTAATCCAGGAACCTGTCCAATAGCCCCTTAGAGTTCCCTGACCGTCTCCACTCAGGTGAGTCTTCTCCCATGACCTGACTAGCAGGCACTCACAGGGAACCCCACTGACACTTGTTAATTCCTCTTATTATTTTCAGAATTCTGATGTGTAGTGGGGAGGGAATTTCAAGAGAATATTTTAGTTGGTCCATTTCTTCCCTTAGAAGATCCCTTCTGAATGAATTCCTCAATGCTAAGCTGTTCTCCAGGGCCCTCTCAACTACCCAGAATTCCTCCAAAGACTTCTTCACAAAGCAAAAAAAAAAAAGAAAGCCCATCATGTAGCATTGTAGTATCTGACAGTCCTAGTTCTGAATTCTAGCTCTAACATTGAGGACAAAGTCATTTCACCTCTGAGCCTCAGTTTTCTTATTCTTCATTATTCACTCCACAAATATTCATTAAATGCCCACTTTGCACCAGGCCTGGTTCTAGGTGTGGGGATAATGACATTATCCCTTATTATATTGAGATCAAGATACCTTATCTTGAAAGGTTCTTCGGAGGAGTAAAGAGAAGAATGCAAAGACTTTAATACATGATGGGTGTTAGATAAATTGCACTTGTTATATTTTTAGCACAAAACACTTCTCTGTTCGGTTTGTTTTTGTCAGTTAAGGTAGGGCTGAACCAGCTCCCACAGGTCTCAACTTGTTCAATGAGAACCGGGCATTTGTCCTAGATGTGTGCATGATGGTGAGGTATGACAAGTGACGGTGTCGCCCACAGACTCATCAGGTCTGCCAGCTCTTGCATGGACACGCTGTTATCTCTGTCCTTTCTTCTGCTTTCCCTGTCTCACTCTGGCTTATATCTTCTTTTCCTCTCTCCCAGACATCTGTATCATTTGAATTTCTGGTCTCCATGTTCTCCATTCAGGCTGCGGCCAGCACAGACTTCCACGTACAACACTTCCATCAGGAGACACTCTTCTCCAAAACCTTCAAAGTGCCCTTCTTTCTAGAGCATCTAAACATTTCCACTTTTGTATCTCTGCTTCTGTTCTGTCAGTTCCAGTACCCAGCACGTGTCTTTTATGACCTTGATAACCTGTAGCTCATGGTGCTGTGTGCACGGCAACTCTAGGGGTCTTCCTCTGGGTCTGTAGGCACACGGCTCACAGCTGGCTTTTGCTCATGTCTGGCTGCCTGTGTGCAATTCTCAATCATACGTCTCATCCCCACTTATTCTCCAAGATCCTACGTATGTCCCACCTCTAGGCCAATTCAGCCTTCTTTCCCTCTCATTCCTGAAACATTTATGTGTTTTACTGTAGACTTGAGTGCTCAGTTACATTCTGGCTTGTACTATATATATACTGTGGTTTCATCTGTGTCAGTATCTGGCCAGCGCTGGGAACCTGAAAGGCACTAAGTAACTACTAACTGATTTAAAAAGTTGTGATCCAATGTTGTATAGTGCCCTTAAAGCTGAAAGTTCAGGTAAAAAGGCAGGCAAGTTACATCCTTCTTGCCCATAGAACTAAAAGTGGAGACAGATGCTTACCCAGCATAGTCTTAACATATGTGTCACTGCATTATGCGTTTCTTTCAATGATAAGAAGACAGACCCAGGGAACTAGTTCTAAGATATTCCCTGACCTGCAAGTGTCTGCCAAGCCATTCAGCCCTGACTTACCAATGTTGACACAAACCCTAAAATTAAAAAAATTTCAAAATCAGAATAAGAAGTAGTTAGTCTGTGTGGGCATTTACTCAGTCTCCCTACAAGTCCTGAGTCCTAGCTGAGTCTTACAATGACACTTTACACGGACATCCTGGAGACTGTTTTGTCATCCTGGGTGTGGAATCTGTCACTTCACACCTGTGGGCACGGGATTTTGACTCTCAAATCATTCCTATAGTGAGTCAGTGTATCATAGAACGATAGTACATTTTCTTCTTTGATGAAATCAGATGACATTTGGGGAAGTGTTTTGCATGTAGTAGTCATTCTGTGACCCTTAGTTGCTTTCATCCTTTCCTTTTCTCTCTGTCCCATCTACTGCCTCTAAATGCTGTGATTCCTCTTTCACACAGCATGTTCCGTTTCGAGGGAGTCCTTTTAAGGGGTCTTATGAATCATCTTTTGACTCTTCTTTCTTCTGTCTTCCTACTTTCAAAAGGCTCCTAATTTCCTCACTTTCCTATCTCCTCCCCATCTTCACAAGATAGGGTTCTATTCCTTCCATTTCAACGGGCAAAATCCTTCACCTTGAGATGTGTTATCTTAAATTAGGGGTCTGTAATCTCTTTTGCAATAGTCTCTCTGGCTCCCTTCTCCCCCCGCACCCCAGGTCCTTTCCTTTATACAAGGTCACACATATGCCCTCCTGGTCTTCATTTTGAATTACAAGATTATCCTCCCTGCCCTGTTGGACAAGATCCACTGCCTGAGTCGTGAGCCCTTAGTGAAGCACTTAGTGACAGTCCTCATGGAAAAAAAAAATAGAAAAAAGTACAAGCTGACATGGGTGTGTAAAAGCAGACTATAGTCTTTCTGCTGAAGCTTGGAATCTGTATATCACTGGTGTGGATTTCACCCTGGTGGTCTCTGCAAAAGTTGGTTAGAGGTCTAAGAGAGGCAGGATAATATAGTAGATAAGAAGACAGGCTCTAAAGCTGGATAGCCTGGCTGTATAAAGCTGAACTGTTATTTCGGTTCAAATCTTAGTATTTTACTAACTGGTGACCTTGGGTAAAACTTTAACTTCCCTGTGCCTCAGTTCTCATCTGTAAAATGGGAGGATAATGGAATTGACCCTTAGAACAGTACCCAGCACATAGTAAGGAATGTCAGCTCTCATTACTATAATGGAGAGGCATATAGGGTACTGGTTAAGGGTAGAGTCTCTGAAGACAGACTGCTCTGGCTCGTATCCCAGCTCCACCATTTAAGTAGCTCTGTGACCTAACCAAGTCAATAACATCCTTATCCCTATTTTTCATGTACAATTTAGGAATGACAGTGGTCTCTACCTAATAGGTTGTTATGAGGGCTAAATGCATTAATACATATAAACCACTATTTTACATGTTTTTGTTGTTTTGAAAGTAATAAGAAAGCACTTGATTTGTAGGTTTGGCTGATCCCCAAAGAGATATTTATAAAATATTACTAGGTACCTCTAAGAAAACCATTGGATTAGTAATGAAAGAGCTAGTTTTTCCACTTACTAGTAGTGAGATCCTGAGCAATGAGACTCTTAAAATAATAAAAACGCCAATTTTGTTAAGTCAGAAAACTTGCCACAGGTGCTCTTGCCATGGCTCTGTTAACCTGGGTTTTGGGACTTAACGACTCCTGTGGCTCAGGTTGGCACAGGAAATATGCAGAAATAGTCCCATCCAATCCACTCTCTTACATGTTCTCATTCTTTCTGTCCCCACTTCCCATCCAGGTCTAAACACATGTTTTGTAATTGAGAGCAAAGATGGAGAGTTATGTTGTGAAGTTCTGGTTAACTCCCCTTAGAGAAAAAAGCAGAAAGAATGGCTTCTACTCACCTGTGTAGACTGTGTTGCTTTCATAGACATCTGGATGGACCTGGATTTTTGGAGGAGTGATGGGGACGATCTTAGTGGTGGACATGGAGCTGTTAATGTAATTTGCGGAGCTCTCAGTGTAATTTACGGAGCTATCCGTGTAATTTGCGGAGTTGCCAGTGTAATTTGCAGAGATGGCAGAAATAAACAGCATTCCGAGGCACAGAAACAGCCCACGTGGCAGCAGTGCGGAACCGAGGACTGCCATGGTCCTGATTTGTTTGGAAACTGCTGGGCCTGGAACTGAGTAAGACCGACCTACCTCAACTGTTTATATGCTCCAGGGCTGGAGCTTCTGGGTGAGGTCATTCATGCAGATCCTCCTCTCACCCCTCCCTTAAATTAACTGGCTTCTGGAATTTGCCACTGTGATCCTTTATCAATTCCAGTTTTGCTCAAGAATGGGAATGAATTGGTCATGGATTTATTTTGCATCTCATCCACCTCAGTATCTGCTGTTAAAAGAAAACTGTTGAGAAAGGTTTAAGACTGACAAAGTGAAATTCAGAGTTGAATAATCATCACATACCTGACCCATTTAGAATCTCCACTCCTCTCTCTACAGGCAACTCAGGCATAAAAGTCCACTTTTCTTGGAACATTGCATACCCATTTCCAAATTTCCTTAATCGAACATGTCTCCAATCCCAGTTTGTTTTGTGACTAGAATAGAACTAGAAATGTTGTGCATCTGAATGTATTTATTTCTTTGAAAAGAAACAGCTTTGGTTCATCTTGCTCCTGACACTTTCCTCCATAGCATCATAGAACAAGGAAACTACTAAAAAATCGGAAAAACATATTTTTCCTATCTCTCCTCTGATTTTTATGATTTACTCAATGAAGGAGAGAAGAAGGAAGAAATAATTCTACTATGTGAGTAGAAATAAAACAAAAAATGTAAAATTGAATCAAGGTAATATTTGTAATTTTTTTTTCAAGAGAAGCATTAACAGAATTATGGCATAAGGACCTCTAAAAAATTTACTCCTTTGGGAAAGTAGTGAGAATACTAGCAAAAATGGTCAAAAATAAACTTTCCCTCAACTCTAGAAATTAACCAAAAGCTTGCAACAATCTGAGGAGCATTTGTTTAAAAAAAAAAACGGTGGAATCTCATTAAACACAATGACCATTATGGCATTTCAACTTGCCTTATTCCTACCACCCCTCACCCTACCTCTGTGGTAGCTCTAGAAACCAAAAGCCTTGCAACTATGGTAGCCATGAAGACCAACAAACTGGCAATCAGTGGAAGGGGACAGAAAGGGTTTGGAGCTCTTTATAAAAGCTTTATGCCTAGGGAATTGTCACTATCTGGAACTTGCCTATAAAACTTCATTCTCAGGGCTTGTCGTTATTTGACCTGACTCAGAATGTTCTCGGTGCAAACAGCCTTATTGCTAGAGTATTTGTTAAAAATAGTGAGTTTGTTTGTTTGTTTGTTTTTAACATAGTAGTTGTCTGAGGCAGTGGTTTTAATTGGGACTATCAAGGAACTGAGCAAAAAATATGAAAGAAAAAACTAGGAAATAAAATGTTGGTTGGGGCCTTTGAAAAACTCTGACAAAGTCCTGGGAATCTAGAAGGACATGTGCATGTACAGAGCTATGTACATATCCAAGAAAGACTCAAGAAAGCCCTAATCTCTCATTTCTGGCTCTGTACAAACAGGAAATGAAGGCTAAAGCAGTGTTGTAAACTGCCTATCTGATCAGCGAAGGCATGCCACAAAACACACACACACAGGAATTTGGCAAAGGTCAGGAGACTTATTGGTTCAAGGAATTAAAAGAAATCTCTGTCTATTCATTAGCTGCCTACTAAGCCAACTGAGCAGAGTCTTCAGTGGCCACACATGGTAAAGAATAATATAGGCTTTACAGAATTAATCTAGAAAAGTCGGTAAATAAACAGCAGTAGCAACAACAACAACAACAACAACAACGACAAACAATAACAACCAATGGGAACTGCAATAGACCCTGGGAGGGAATCTGGTGTCCAGAATGGCCACGTTATAACTTTTAAATGCTTAGTTTTCAACAAAAATTACAAGGCACACAAAGAAATGGGACTGTGTGGTCCATGCACAGGAAAAACTCCCAACCAATAGAAACTGTCCCCGAGGAAGCGCAGATGCTGGACTTATTAGATAAAGATATTAACTCAAGTATTAGAAATATGTTCAAAGAACTAAAAGGAAGCATTCTAATGAATGAAAGTATGAGAATGATGTCTCACCAAATAAAGAATATTAGTAAAGAGTATCAGCAAATTTGAAGACATTCAATAAAGATGTTGAATAAATTTAACAAAAGAAATGCCAGACTTGTATACTAAAGACTACAACAAGGGACCCAGAATAATCAAAATTTTCTTGAAAAAGAGCACCAATGAAGTTGGAAGACTCACACTTACCAACTATTAAAACTTTCTACAAAGCTATAGTAATTAAGACAGTGTGGTATTGGCATAAGAATAGATATATAGATCAATGGAATAGATATGAGAACTCAGAAAAAACCCCATACATTTAGATCAACCAATTTTTGACAAGGGTGCTAGGATAATTTGATGGGAGAAAAGAATGGTCTTTTTAACAAATGGTGCTGGGGCAACTGGATGTCCACATGCAAAAGAATGAAATTGGACCTCTACCTCACACCATATAAAAATTTACTTAGCATGGATCAGGATCTAAATGTTAGAGTTTAAACTATAAAACTATTAGAAGAGCACATAGGTATAAATCTTCGGGGCCTCGAATTAGGCAGTAGTTTAATAGATGTCATGCCTAAAGCCAAAGCAACCAAATAAAGAAATAAGTAATTTGCATTTCATCAGTACTGAAAGTTTTTGTTCTTCTAAGGGCACTATCAAGAAGTGCAAAGATAACCCAAATAATGGAAAAAATTTAGCAAATTATAGATTAGAACCTACAATCTAGAATATATAAAGAACACTTACAACTCAACAATAAAGACAAATATCCCAATTTGAAAATGGGCAAATGATTTGAATAATTTCTCCAAAGAATAAGTACAAATGACCAATCCATATATGAAAAAATGCTCAACATCATTAGTCATTAGGAAAATGTAAATCAAAATTACAAGGAGATACCAATTTATAGCCACTAGGATGGCTATGATGAAAATGACAAACGATAATGAGTGTTGGCAAGAATATGGGGAAATTGGAACCCTCATGCATTGCTGGTGGGGATATAAAATAATGTAGCCACTTTGGAAAAGAGTTTGATACTTCTTCAAAAAATTAAATATAGAGTTACTATTATATGACCCAGCAACTCTATTCCTAAGTATGTACTCAAGAGAAGTAAATATGTATGTCCACACAAAAACATACATAAATGTTTATAGGAGAATTATTCGTAATAGTCAAAAAGTGGAAACAGCTCAAATGTCCTTCAACTCCTGAATGGATAAAAATATGACATATCCATTCAATGGAATATCTAACTACAAAAAGGAATGAAGTACTGATAGATGCTACAATATGGATAAATGTTGAAAACATCATTCTAAGCAAAAAAAGCCAGACACAAAAGACCACATATAATTTCGCTTATTTAAAATATCCAGAACAGGAAAATTCATAGAGACAAAAAGTGCTTGCCAGAGACTTGGGGGAAAGGGAGAATGGGAAGTGCCTGCTGATTGGTTTGGGGTTTCTTTTTGGGGTGATGGAAATGTTCTGGAATTATATAGTAGTGATAGTTTCATAATCTTGTGAATATACTAAAAACCACTGAATCGAATTTTATGGTATGTGAATTATATCTCAATAAAAATTTTATTTATATAATCTGTGTAGGCAAGTTAGGATAGTAGAATGCAGTGGAACTTGAGTATTAGATTTGGTTTAGAATCCAGCCTTTGAGAGAGTTTTAAACTATCTGAGCTTTAGTCTCCAATTCTGAAAATTGGGGCATTAATACCAATCTTACATATTTGTATGTATATTAAATGAGATATATATGTAAACTGATTTGGGGAATGGGGTGGATTGGACACATAGTCGATTTATAACATGTTAATTTCCTTCCTTCCTTCCTTCCTTCCTTCCTTCCTTCCTTCCTTCCTTCCTTCCTTCCTTCCTTCCTTTTCTTTCTTCCTAGTTTGTACCAGATTAAGGTAGTGGATCAGGAGAAAAGAAAATATAGGAGTCCTGTTGTTGATATGGAGTCTAGACCTCCCTATGAACTGAGAGCAGAAATTTGGGGAATGGGGAATACTGTGCAGGGGAAACCCTTTTTAAGCAGAATTGTTTCATTCATTCACTGCAATATGGAGCTCAGCATAAGACAGGGCCTGTATGAAGTCATCAATATATCTTTAGGAAGGAAGTTGTCTGTTGGTCTTAGGAACAGCCATTGACAAAACACAGTTCTTTGATTCCAGCCAGAAAGGACTTGATTTTTCTTGAGGACAGGGGACCACAAGAATATTAGTTTTTAAAAATACACATATTTTAGTAGAGAGATTCCCTCTACTCCTCCATCCCCTTCTCTGGACTCTAGTTCCTGGAAATTCACACTTTTAAAAAGCTCTTAGGTGATTCTAGAACAGTGCTTTTTAAACTTTAATATGTGTTCAAATCACCTGGAACACCTTGCTGACATGCAGTTACTAATTCAGCAGGTCTGGTGTGAGGCCTCATTCTAACAGACTTCCAGGTAATACCTTAAAGAGCAAGGGTTTAGCAGCTGATCTGAGTAAACCAGGTTGGAACTGAATGTCAGACTCATTCAGTTGGAAAAGATAGATTCTGTGAACAAAAAAGGGGTGTTGTAATAAATCTAACAGAAAGTAACCTCACAGGATGATCTGATTATAAATTCCTAACTGGGCAGGTCTTGGTGGGTAGTCATGCCCCAGGCATATAACTTTTTCAGTAAGAGGTTTATATTTGTATTAAGCAAGCCCTATTCACTTTTTTATTCATCTAGGTTAACATACCTTTGAAATGCCTCTTTTTCAGACCTCTCAGAAGCATAACCACCTTTAAGAGAGCACATAATCTGTGACCCAATCCCTGCCTTGCTTTCTCCCACCTTCATGTAATCTTCCTGGCATTCCCTCTTTAATTTTGAATGTATAAAAGAAACTGCAAAACTGTCATTTCCCAGAAAATTTGAGATTTTTCGTCTCAGCATTGTCTTTAGTTTTGACTCAAGTATTGAATTCTTATAAAAATTCAGTACAGGTTTGGGTGTTCTTATGCCAATTTTTACTTGGCATAATTGGTATGATTTCAAAGAAGCCCACCTAATACCACACTGCAGACCTAGACCTGGTGCTAGGTACCAACAAAGGTCCATTGTGCCTCTCTGACTCCCCACTTTGCATTGAGTGAACTTGGGTGACTTTTCTCTCTCGGCATCCCAGATCGCCTTGCTTTGAGTAGCAGGCCCTGACCTGCCCCCTAAACTTGCCAGTCTGCTGAAAGCTTATGTGTGAGACCCTTCAAGCTGTTGAAAGTCTGGTGGGCACTTTAATACCTTGTTGGTCTCTCTAGGAAGGAGAACTATCAGAGAGGAGAGAGCAGCTGGTCTTCCCAAGGTCAAAGTCTAAAGGAAGGGTTCCTGAAATTCGCCAGAAGTGACCACTGCTGAACACAGGGATCATCAAGTCGAGGCGCCTCAGGTTTTTGTTCCATTCTCCTAGGTGTGTCAAAGTTGTGAGGGATGCAACATGGCCATGGGGAAAACAGCACGAGCTTTAGAGTCAGAGAGGCCTGCATTTGAATCCCACCCCTCACGTTGTAACCTTGGATTGGACTTAACTAGTCTGAGCCTTAGTTCTCTTATCCATATTATGAAGGTAACAATACCAGCCTCGCAGAATGGTGTCAAAGAGATGACAGGTAACATGCCTGTCACAGATGGTAGTTCTTACCCACTAACAGCAAGAAGTGGTGCAACTCTAGGAGGAAGGATGACTAGGGAGAGAGAAGGGCCTCGAGAATGTTTATTCTCACTTGTTTGCCCACAGTGGATGCGACTTAAGTCAACATGTGTTGATATAGGGACTCATTGGGTTGTACCCTTTGGCTCTCTGGTTCAAGGTGGTGGATGTTATACTTTTCAAGATCCCATAGTGTGGATCCTTAAGCTTTAGAGAATATTCTAGTGGTCATCTTTTTAGAAGATGTGAACTATCCTTCTCATTCCCTGAGGCCTTATAAATTCTGAGAGATGAGACACTATTTAATATGACATTAAGAATTTTCAAGCTGAGCTGGCCCTAAGAGATCATTTTAATAGAACTCCCTTATTTACATTTGAGAACACCAAACACGGGAAAATTACACTTACCTAAGGCTATATAGGTAAATTTAATCTTTGCGACAAATTCGAGGCTAGCCCCAAGCTTCCTTCTTCCCGGCTGGGTATGTTCTCCACTGTACAGCCCTACTATTCAGTTAATACGTACTTGCTTGACTTAGCATTTTAGATTCAGATAAATCAAAGTCAAGGTACTGTACATTTTAATTTTAATATGCCATGCGTATATTCCATAGTGCATTTGGGATTCTCGCCTAGTCCATTTGCATATTACAAAACTTGGAGAGAAGTTTACTACTGCAATAGTTAATTGTTATAGCTTCGCTCAAGACTTTTTGTTCTCACATCTGTGGCTTCATTTAATCTTAAATTGTGTCAAGACCGCAGTTAGATTGGCACAATGCTTTACCCACAGGGTCTTGTTTGCATGCAGTGGTCAGTGGATTTGGGTTGGGGGGAGTTGAGTAAACCGCTCAAAGGCACAAAGCTGTAGGGGAAAATGACCCCTGCTTTACAGTCAGTTGTTGCCACATTCCACCCTGGTGATGGTCTTGATCCACTGCTCACTTATCTTCATGGAATGAGAGAAATGAGAGAAAAATTGTAAGGTTTTGAAAAAGAAAGCGAAAGTATGTCCGAGCCAAAGGCCTGACTTTTATCCTGACATATAGTTTTTTGACATCTTATTTGTAAAATATCATTTCTCTTACGAAATTATGGTCATTGTAGATTATAGATAGTAGATTCTCTTCCCCACACCTGTTTATTTTTTTAATGTCTTATTTGGCAAAATGAAAAATTGTCACCCTGTCTAGGTCCCTGAAATCCAAAGTCTGGAAACGAGTGATCCATGAAGATTTACTTTACATCGCAACTTCCAGAAATGCCTTTTATTGCTGTGGCAGGAAGCAGGGATACCTGCATTTAAGTAGAAGTGGAAAGTCGACTCAGGAAGAGTGTTCGAGGACCCCTTTCTTGTCAAGTGGGAGGTCGGACCTTTTAAGCTCTTCCTTCTACTCCTCCTGCACCCCACCCCCCCCCCCATTGGAAATTGATTCCATTCACTTTTAGGCAGAAATAAAACTGTTGAGGGCACTCAGTGGTCTGGTCAGAGACTGATTTGGTGGGTAAGGAAGTGAAGAGACAAGGAGGAATGCCAGAGCTCAGTGCTTCCCAGTCCCCCAGTAGAAGAGGAACTAGAAAAGGTCTTCCCAGCAAAGGAAAGAGGAAGGTTTGGGCACCCTCTGCACAGGCCCAGCTGGCCGATGAGGGTTCCTCCCTGGAGAGAAAGCACTCTCTGCCTGAGAGGAAGTGCATCGCAGGGCAACTGAGAGTTTAGCAAGTCCAGTTCAGTTACCTCTGGAAAAAGGAGCTCCTTAGTTCCTATTTGCTGCACTTTGAAATTTCTTTGGAGGGCGTGCCGTTTTATCGAGCAATTCAAATGCATTTTCCCTGCTGTTTAACCGGACGGCTCAGTAGTGAAATAATATAGTTTAATCAATGGGGCATGAGTTGGAACCCCCAGGATTAGCTGTCATCAGTGTGGTGCTCAGAGCAGAAAATAATGGAGACACTTCTCCAAGGGCAAAGTCAAGGAAATATGCCACTCATGGGAATCCCCTTACATCCAATTCTTTAATAGTATGTTGGTTTTCTAATATCATACTTTATTCATAGGACTTCGAATAGCTTACAGAAATACAAGACTTAAAATTGAGAAATTAAAGACATAGGGAAAATAAGGATAGAGGTAAAATAAGTTAAAAGAACAGCAGGTTCATTATTTCGGAAATGTTTTGCTGAGTGTCTCTGCAGGTTTGGTACTGTTGTAGGCACTGGGAGAATGAGGCGAACTCCTGCTCCCATGGAGTTTTATGATGTGCTGAAGTAGGGTACACTTCCGGGGGTGGGGGGACGCTAATATGTTACAACAAGGCTGCTGAAACACAGCCCTGAATCCAGCACCATACCTTTCTCTTTTCAATATCATTCCGTTAGTTGAGTCACAGGAACATCCTGTGACTCATCATTTAATTTCCTTAGATACTACTAACTTGTGCCATTAACTGTGACCTGTGATTTTTCCTTTGGTACTGATTTGATACTATGTAGTAGCATTTAAATATTCTTACTGTATACTATAGCATCTTACTAAAAATAAAACAAATGATAGTATCTACTCTCCCGATAACAAATAGGCTCTATTTTTAGCCTGTGTATAAATGCCATTTTATTACTTATGTTATTTATCACTTATATTATTTGTTATCGATACATAATTTCAGAGTTACTAGTAGCACTGTTTCCTGAAATTTTGAGAACCACTGACTTAAGAAATTAAAGGCTTATTCTATGAACATATCCTTCCATTAAGAATTATCACTTCAAAGTTTTTTTTTTTTTTAATAACATGAAAAGTCTACTTTTAAATGATCGTTGAAATTAAAACATAAAATCTAAAAATTCTGATGGGACTTGTGGATCCTAAGAATACAATAGATGATATTCGGAGATATACTGATTTATTTAAATTATTTATAATGTATTGATCATTAGTGATTAATATAGTCGTTTAAGAACTGGTACAAATATTACTTTTTTATTTTTGGCATCAATAAAGTTATGGGAAAAATAATATATATTACCTTTATCATGAATAAATATTTGAATAATGACATACTTTCAAGCCAGAAAGCCTGATCTGGTTGGTGTGCAGTGGGGGCCCAGACATCAGCATTTTGAAAGCACTGCAGATGTTCTCAGGAATAGCTGGGGTTGAGAACTTCTCTGCTGGAGGGTGTGGAGAAAAAAGTAAATCAGACATCTATGATGCTTGCAAGGGCCTGGTGACAAGTGAGGATGGGAAAGAGAGTGACTATTTCTGAGCCCTCTTCAGCCAGACCTTGCTAGATAGTTGTTTCCTAGTTGTAGTTAATCCTCACAACAGTCCTGAGCTATGTGCTATCATCCCCATTTTACAGAAACTGAGACCCAGTGATATTAATCGAATTGACCAAAAGCTAGTAAATAAAGGAGATGAAATTAAAAAAAATATTTATGTCTGCTCCATCCTGTTATAAGCAGTGATTTGGGGGCCATGAGCTGGGTTTTGAACCCAGGCCTTCCCTTTCTGGCTATGGGCTCCTGCCAGCGTATGACATCACTCTACAAAAAGTTCTATCAGCAGAAAGTGGTTTGGTTCAGGCAGAACAGGAACATTATCTTGATTTTGTGATAATAGTGTTCTGGAGCTTTTATAAGTAATTCTCAAGAACTCTCATATTTATTAACTATTAATAATAAGAGTACTGTTTTATTATAGGTGGAAATAAATTTTCTTGCTGTTTTACTCTGGGGGAATAAGTATTATCATTTTTATTTGCTTATTCTAGAGCAATAGTTCCCAACTGGGGGTGATTTTGCCACGCATGGGGTATTTGGCCATATCTGGAGGCATTTTTGGTTTCCACAACTGGTGGGGTTTGCTACTGGCCATCCAGTGAGGAGAGAGACCAGGGCTGCTTGCTGCAAAACGTCCTATGATGCAAAGAACACCCAATGACAAAGAATTATCCAGCCCCAAATGTCCATGGTGCTGAGGTTGTGAAACCCTGCTCTAGAAGAAAGGAGCTGAATTACCTGGGATATGCAACATTAATGTTTTAATAAGAACCAATAAATGACATTTATTAAACATATATGGTATATTGAAGCTTCAATTGGTCAGTCAGCATTTCTGTTCTTGATATCCCTCCCAAAGCACCCTTAAAAATGATTTCTAACCTCAGGAAGCTTACACTCCAATGGAAAACCATGACAGCTCTGGAAATTTGAAATGGGAAAAATTATAGTACATACAATGAGAAGGAGATATACACAGAGGCAAGGAAGATGGTGCCTTCTGCGTGGGTGGTTGAGAGCAGGATCGCTGAAGTCTGGAAGAAAGATCTATGTTATTTTCCCTGCTTCTCCATTTGCTACCCACGTGACCTCAGACCAGTATATTGAACTGCTCTATTTTCTTGTCCATAAAATAGGGATAATGTTAGCATCCACTTCATAAGGTTGATGGGAGATTTAAATGAGATAGCACATTAAAGCACAAAGCATAAAGAACTCAATAAATGCTTGTTTTTCTTGTTTTTATTATTATTGGAGAGATCCTAAGGAGGTGGTACCTGGAAGCTGCCTGCACCTCCTCCAGAGGGGAATTCTAAGATGCCCAGCCTTCTCCCCTCCATAAGCAATGAAAGGCAAGTCAAGGCCACAAGACATCACTCGGGCTCTAGAACATAGCCTGCCCAGCTGGTAATGAGCCCTCCATTGCAGCTGAGTTGGTGTGTAACTGGACTTGGTTGACTAAGGGGAGGTGGGAAAGGAGGATAGCAAATTCCTTTTTTTTTGTGAATCTTTGTAAACTGAAGGCTTTTATCTCAGCCTGTAGAGCTGAAACACAGTGGTGAGCAGGTGTATGAAAGTCTCCATTTGTGAACTGAAAATATGATTTAGAGCTGAGGCCGCTGGAAGGCTCCAGCAGTCCTCAGCTCCAGCCCCGTTCCCCAGGCAGGAAGTATGCTGTCTTGTTCCTAGAACCCTTTAGGGGAGGCGATAGATTGGCTTGGCCCCGGGAGATTCTGGTGAGGACAGAGAGTGGGGGTGTTCTTGTCCTAGAAACCTGCCAGATTCTCTGCTAATGAGGTCATTCTGGCTATTTATTTTTGTTTGACAGGGAGTTTACCAGAGCAGGGCACCCTATCTTTATCCTTTGTTACCACACCTAGCCACCTTTTCCTGTTTCGTCAACACAGGATGGTATTTTAAATTTTCTTTCCCTGGTATTATTTCAACCATATGTCCTTGTGCCTTCCTTGTCTAGAGCAATCATCTTCTAGCTTACCAGCCCCAGAGGGGTGTGTGCAGGGAAGGGCCATGTTCTGACGCATGCAGGTGTGGGGCCTCTGGCTACACCTACAGTCCCCTGTTTTGCTACTGTCTCAGAATGTTCCCTTCATGTTGTGGACTCCTGAGCTTTCCTTGGCTGTGTCATGCCTCTGCCTTTTGTCAGCTGCCTTCTGCATTTCAGGTTGTGGGGGAAGGCTGCTGAAGCATGGGTGGGAGAAGGCTAGGGACCTTCCAGGTGAGGCCAAGGGACGTGGCTGCTCTTGTTCACACAGCTTCATATTTATTTCTCTTCTAATATCCTTTGGATGTTCCATGTCTTGAGCTACGCTAGGAACTTCCTGAAGGCTTGTTTCTTGGGGAGAAATAAGTACAGGTCTCAGGTGGTCGTGAAGAGGAATTGTGAAGGTTTGTGGGGACATCGGCTGCCTCAGGCCCAGCATCTAGATTTAGCTAGTAGACAGCTCAGGCTTGGCACTGATGGCAGTCTTTTGTATCAGGGTTCTACTTAGAACCAACAATGCCAGGAGGGCCTTAATCCTCTATTCTTCTGCCCTCCAGAATCTTGCCCACCTTCATTTCCCTGGATTGCTCACATACACCGTCACCCTGAGGCTGGTGTCCTGACATGCCATTCTCATCTCCACCTCCATACTTAGCTTGTTTTTTTCAGGTTGTACTTGAAAGAGCATAGGCCTTAGAGTTGGTTTCAAGTTGCTGCTCTCCCATCCACTAGTGTCTAACCTGCTATCTGAATCTGAGTTTTTTTTTCATTTATAATATCTGCCTCATAGCCCTGCTGTGACAATCAATTCAATTGTTATTTTTTGAGTACCTAATGTATGTCAAGTGTTGTGCTCAGCATTGGGGGTTGTGGGAGAAAGCACAAAGACCTAGTACTTGATCCCTGCTTTTGAATTTGTTAAGTGTTGAGCGGTAGGCCCGTAAACAGATCACTTCAAAATAATGGATAAATGCTAAAGTAGAGGTAAGGAAAGGTGCCTTAGGAGTACAAAGGAAGGGCAAGAATGCTTTTTGTAGTAAATAATGGATGAGCTGTTTTGAAGAATCAGGGGAGATGACCAACACGAGTAGGGGGAGTTTGGGGTGCGTGCTCCTAGACGGGAGAAGTGTGGAGGTGTGAAACGACATGATGTGAGCAGGGAATTACTAAAATGAAATGTTCAAGACAAAAAGTGAGGGAGCTGTTGTTGAGAGTGAATACGGGCCAAGTCACAAGAGGCCTTGTATGTCATGTCAAGAATTTAAAACTCTATCTTATAGGCAATATATGATTTTAAAGCAGGAGAGCGACATGGCCATATCTGGGTTTAGATCAATCATTTTAGTGATTACATGGGGAATGGATATGAGAGTGATAAATCAGGAGTTCAATTAGGAGGCTGTTGCAATAGTCCAGGTGAGTGATGATGAGTTATCACTAAATTGTCAACAGGTGTAGGGCTAGAAGGGAGGAGACAGGTTTTAAAAATTAGGGCAGTAAAATGAGCAGATCCTAGAGATAGATTGCTGAGGAGTTAAGGATGACTCCAGGTGTCTGACTTGCCTGGATAGGTGGATGATGGTGACAGTGACTAAGATGGAGATCACAGGAGGAGCAAGTTTGGGGCAAAGGTGGAGATGATGAGTTCAGTTTTAGATAGGTCTAGTTTGAGGTACCTGTGTAATGTCTCAATGGACATGTCCAATGCACAGCTGTATATACAAATCTGATGTTCAGGAAGGAAATCCAGTCTAGGGTATAAACTTGTGAGTTATCAGAATGTAGGTGTTAGTGAAAACTTCAACAGTGGATGCTTTTGTTCAAGAACACAGTGTAGAATGTGAAAAACCCTAATGATTAAGTGGTGTGTGGAGGAGTCAAGGTGGAGATACACTGACACAGAGAGCAAGGCATTACAGTCACAGGGAGTAGACAGTTCAAGAAGGACAGAGTGAGCAATAGGGTCAAATGCAGCAGTGAGAAAAGTGTAGAAAATTATCCACTAGATTTGCCAGTTGGAAAGTATTACTGATTGTTGACTGAGAAATAGTGAATAGGGGGATCAGGGACTGTAGTGGGTTGAATTGAGAAGGGGGAGTGAGGAAGTGGGGAGAACGGTATAGATTTTAGTAGAGAAAAAAAGAAGATAAGATGGGGCTGGGAGAACCATGGAAAGGACGTTTTCGTTTGTTTTTAAATGTTGTAAAACTTGAGCATATTTATAGGCTTAAGAGGCAGGAAACACTAGAGAAGGAGAGGTTGCAAGATAAAGAGTGAAAACTGGTGAAGAGGGTACCAAGGATGGAGAACACAGATGGAAGGACTGGCTTGGGGTAGAGGGAAGGCCCCTTTTCCTGGGATACTAGAGGGAAGGAAATAGGAAGGGCCAAAGATTGACAGGTGGTGGAGGTGGCGGCTTGAAAGTTAAGGTAGTTCTCATTTTATGGGTTCAATTTTCTCATTAAAATAGGAAGAAATGTTGTCTAAAATAGGAAGATATGTTGTCTGCCCAGATAGAAGGGCTTTGGGGTTGGGTGGGCTGGGGGGTGTGAAGAGGGCTGTGGAGATTGGATCAGTTCTTGAAGAGAGTGGGAGAGGTGGCCTACAATGTACAAGCAAAAGGTTCCTTGATCTGTGGCACTGAGACCCAGCTGAGTTTGGAGACGATGGTGCCAAGGTGGAATTATGTGCTTTTCTTCAGCAGTCACAGCCTGGGCAGAGGAGGGTAGGAGGTGGATCTTGGGACTCATGAGGGTTGGATTTTCACAGAAAAATGAGAATGAAGGTAGATGCTTGTAAGAAAATGGTTCGGGTGGTTGACTGTATGGTCTATGCTGGAGGGGCAGAAAATGGACTGAGGGGTCTGGATTCTCCGTGATGCTGAGGAGCAGATGTCGCAAGAGTGAGCACAGGAGAGAGCTGCACAGGAAATGGATTGCTGTTTGGGGCTGGGCTACTGGAGTTTGAGATTTCCGCTGAGGGGTGATTCTGACAAGATTGCTGGATGTGGGGGAATCTGAAGGGAGTGGAGATGAAGGCTACTGGATTGAAGAGGTGGGTGAGCTGTGAGACTCCAGTGTTGGGCAAGTTATGGGCATCCAAGTTACACAGCAAGATGGCAGATGTGGAGGAGAGGAAGGCCATCAGCCTTCAGTGACGAGGTTGGAAGTTGATCATCATGAGGGACATTAGAGGCTGATATAACAACTTGGCTGAGTCTCAGAGTGGCAGAAGCTTTTATAAGAAGGGGAAGAGTTAACATTTGGAATGGCACTGGGGAATGTAGAGGATAACAACCTCCTCTTGACCTAATCAGCAGTGGGGAGTGGGAGATTGAGCTATCTCCATGGCAGGTTACAAGAAAGTGTTCAGGCTGGAATTTGTATGGTTTGTGCACTGAAATCTGAGCTTTGGGTCCTCAGGGACTGGATTATCTAGGGGGGCACTTTTAACCAATGTGACCTCCCCGCCCCGAGGGGCCACCTTTTTTTAATTTGCCGAAGTCACCATAGAGACTAGTGGTGGCCCTGGGAAGTGATGTCCTCAGCAGAGATGGGCTACATCTAACATCACAGAGTACAGGGGAAGGGCCAAAGATATTAGGGGAGTTTACCAGCCAGTGGGGGCTTCAAGTGGTACAGAGGGAAGGTTTGTGAGAGAACGGGGGAGAGAAGGTGGACAGCACTGAAATGTCCTGTGGAGGAGGGATGACTAGAGAGGCTGTCACTGTGGACAATGATTGGGGATGGCGGGCTCTGAGGCATTTATAGACTGGCTGATTCTAAGTTTTCAAAGGGAAGTCACTAGCTCCCAAAGCAAGGCTGAAGCTCCAGAATTATCCCATTTGGGTAAACTACTGTGGTCCTTAGAATCACTGTCATAGGATATTTATTAAAAGCGAATGTTTCTGGACCCCACCCTAGATCTAAGGAAATGGCACCTCTGTGTACCTTTTTAATCAGCTTCGTGGTGTTTCTTATGCACCTGAAGTTTGGGAACCCCTGATTGGGTGTCTTAGTGGTCTTGGGCATGTAGCTGGTGTCATCCAATGAGTTAACATAGATACAGAATCCAATACAGGGCCTGCCTGGTCAGTGATAGTTATTATACACACTGCAACTTATCGGTCATATCAGTGAC
Source organism: Pteropus alecto (assembly GCF_000325575.1). Lineage (NCBI taxonomy): Eukaryota > Metazoa > Chordata > Mammalia > Chiroptera > Pteropodidae > Pteropus > Pteropus alecto. The sequence goes on along the minus strand of NW_006436289.1, from coordinate 5,357,233 downwards.
ATATGGGAGGATGTGTAGGTATAGGCACAGTCCATTACCAGTGTAAACAAAAATTAATTTTAGACTATAATAGAGATTAAAAAGCATTTATTTGGACAAAAAGGAGCTGTAGGCCAGGAGACACAGATTTAGGTAGTATTCCACTGAGACAAATAGGGGAGGCTGCCATTTATAGGGAAAGTTCCCACCCAGGTTCTCAATTAGGTCTGCTTTGTGTAATTGAGGTATCCACATCGTACAGTTCTGATCGAATGGGGCAGGTCTCAGTCTGTTGGTATAAAATGAATCCAGGGTTTTTCTGCAGTGGTTGACTCAGACAGCCTAAACAAGTGGGCACAGCGTGGGAAGCCGAGAGTTCAGTCTGAGTTTCTTCCCCGTGTACAGAGTAGGCGAGGAGCCCTTGTCAGCAGGTGGCTGCTAGGCTCTTATTATTTGTAAAATTTCAGCCCTTGGTTGACCATGGGGAGGCCATCTCAGCAGCTGAATTCCTTTTCAGGGTCCACACCAGGAAGAGTTTATTATTAGCTGTTACACATGCCATCCCAGAGGATGTGGCAAATATGACTTCATTTTTCCCTTCACAGTCACACTTCTGGGAATCCCTTTCTTGCTCTGGTATCTCTTTTTTCTCTTCAACAAGCTTCACAGTCTTTTCTATCTGCTAGCCTCTCTCAGGGCCCTGTTGCATGTCCAAGGGCAAGGGTCATCCTTGAGGCTTGTGTGTAGACCATGAATAGACAGTACTGACTGCCTCTCCTTATTTCCGTCAGTATTTTGCTAACAATTGACCTCTTTTCTCTGTCTTACTGAAAGCTCTTAAGAAGTGGGTGGAGAGAAAAAGGAAAGAAAGGGATAGGCAAGGGGACAAAGATTTTTGTCACTGAAATCTTACTTATACTTTAGGTAGGTTCATGTCCCACATTTGGTAGTCAACCTCTCTAGCTCACACATCTGAAACTCTCTTGAAATCCTAATCAGAATTTGAATGAAGCAAATGTATATTTAGCTGAGCTCACCCTAGATGCTTTGGGCAATATAGATAAAGTATATCAATGAATAGTAAAGAGAAAACTCAGGGAACATTCCTTGAGAGATGAGAAAGAAGACCTTGCAGGGAGAGACTGGCTGTGAATCTGCAATGAGCATGGCTAAGGAATAGGCTGCAGAATGGGCTGGAAAAAGTACAGCAGGTGAAAGGGAAAAAACAAGATGACAGTCTCATTCCACATGAACCTTGTTCAGTGTATGTGTGTGTGACTTAAGTGAGACCTTCAGATGGAGCGGCAGGAAATAATCGTGAGGTTTTCAGCAGATAATCATGAGGCCTGCAGGTCCTGGGAGGGCAGGAAGACCATGTGAACATCAGTAAAGTATGAGAAAGAGTAAAAAGCAAACAGATCTCAAACTCTAGAATCTCTCTACATGTTTGGCCATGTGAATGAATTGAACTGAAAAGCTTAGGACTCTGGTGGTTGAAGAGAGTGTGGTGGTTATTTAAAACCAATAAGTTAATGTTATTAATGTTAATTTAATGTGTATTCTTGAAACCTTGTTTTCGAGTGCCTGTCTGTGTTTTTGATGCTCTCAGGCATGCAGTGGACTAATGGGTTGAGGTGGTGGGTGGGGGCGGGCAGTGGATAGAACTGCCACCGTTTTACAATACTGAATGATTGTGAAGGAATTATGAAGTCATCCAGCCTATGTGTTACATGATGCGGCAGGACTATCAGTAAGGCACCATCCCTGCCCTTTGGGGACTCTTAGGTGATCCAGGAAGAGGCACGTAAACAAGTAATGATGGTTTCAGGTTTACTCGAAAAGCCATAATGGAGATAGAAAAGCAGTTAGTTCCGTGAAAGAACAGAGAAAGGAAGAATTAAGTTCAAAACACCTTCTTGTGTGTTGGTTTCTTTCCCTTCCCAACTAGATTGCAAGTTTTTGGAGGATAAATATTGTACCTTCTTTTGTGTCTCTCACAATACTTAGCATGCTTAGTGTTGAGCAGACAGTAGGTGTTCAATATTTGCTCACTCTTATTCATTTTAATGCCTGCAGAGCTTATAACATGCTCTGTATATGTTAGGTACTTGGTTTTTGTGAAATGAATAAAAATAACTTTCCCTCTCTTTCATCCCATTCCTTCCTTTCTCTCCTGTCTTCCAAGGATTTATATAATAAATGCTTATTAAAATGAATCATGTAATGGTCAATTTGACAAATTTCATTTACAACATCAACAGAGATTAATAAAAAAAGAATTCTCAACATTAATGAAGTTACAGGTAATTAGAAGTTTTATAAATTGTTAAAGGGAAAATAATTGTTAAATTTTGGAAGAAGGCATCCCGATAATATTTTTCAATAGCCTTAAGAATGCTCATATCGAGGGAGGAAAAAAATGGCGTAGATATTAGAGGCTCTGTTCATCCCTCTGGCGACCAAATCAAAGTTGTGACGGAAACAAGGAGCAGCAGCACGGAAAAATCGCCTGGGATCTAGAGGAACAAGCCGTACAGCTAGGGAGAAGTCCAAGAAAGCACCCTGCAATGGCAGAAGGTAGGACGGGGCAAGGATGTGGGGCTGCCCGGTCTGGAATGGCTGAGTGAGATGGAGGCTGCGGCAGCAGCAGTGGCAGCAGCCTCTTAAAAGGGCCGCATCTGTGAACGGATTTTCTTTTCTTTTTTCTTTCTTTTCTTTTTTATCCTTCTAACCTTTTTTTTAATTTTTAAAAAAATTTCAAAAATTTTCATTCGTTTCTTCCTTTCTTTCTTCCTTTCCTTCCTTCCTTCCTTCCTTCCTTCCTTCCTTCCTTCCTTCCTTCCTTCCTTCCTTCCTTCC
>NW_006436289.1:5337037-5354098 GCF_000325575.1 Pteropus alecto | reverse complement strand
CATGTTGTTGCAAATGGCAGTATTTCATCTCTTCTTATGGCTGAGTAATATTCCATATGTACTACAACTTCTTTAGCCAGTCACCTATTGTAGGACACTTTGGTTGCTTCCATGTCCTGGCCACTGTGAATAATGCTGCTATGAACATCGGTGTGCAAATATCTTTTCAGATATGAGTGTTCAAGTCTTTGAGGTAAATACCCAGTAGAGGGATTGCTGGATCATATGGTAGATCAATTCTTAGTTTTTTTGAGGAACCTCCATACTGTTTTCCATAGTGGCTGTACCAATTTGCAGTCCCTCCAGCAGTGTATGAGGGTTCCTATTTCTGCAAACAGATTTTTGCAGTGACAGACCTGCTTACTCTGAGCACCAGTGCCAATTCGGCTGTGTGTAGGGAGCACCAGCGACTTGCAGGGAGGCATTGTCGGAGTGAGGGCCAAGGCGAGATTCGCCCTGTACAGAAGTGCCAGTGGTATCCATTGTTCTCTGTTGAGCCCTCCCCACTACCTGTGTGCCGGATGCAGCATCGCCATAGCTGTGACGTCATCAAACTGGAGAAAGAGGTTGCTCCGCCCAGAGAATTCTCTGAAACCCCACCTCCCCCGACTCCTGGCCCCACCCAAGCCACATCCAGCTATATGCTCAGCGAGTCAGGTGCTCCTTGCTGAGCAATGCCTAGACTCACATTGGAGGCAACTGGCCTCGGTTTCTGGTGTGGCCTTTTGAGGCAACTATAAGCACAGCATCTGTGGATTGCTTTCTGAATCTTAACAGGTAGCCCTTAGAGGGGCAGAGGCTTGGGCTAAACTTGGCCTGCAGCTGAACCTCTCTCAGGACTGTGCACCTGGACACCTACTTCACAAATCTACACTAATAAGACCGGGAGACTTAGGAGCTTTGCTTAGTACATAGACACAGACATGGAAAGGCAGCCAAAATGGGATGACAAAGAAGCAGAAACCATATGAGAGAACAGAACAGAGATCTAGATATAATGGAGTCAAGTAATCTAACAGATGCAGAGTTCAAAACACTGGTTATAAAGATGCTCAATGAACTTCATAACTTCAGTGAGAACTTCAACAAAGAGAAAAACACCTAAAAATGGAAATGGAAATTATAAAAGGGAACCAATCTGAAATGAAGAACACATTATCTGAGATGAGAAGTACATTAAATGGAATAAACAAAGGAATAAACAAAGTGAATAAAGAAGAGGATCGAATGCCCTATCTAGAGGATAGGAAAGCCAATGAGAATTCTCAATGAGAATGGCAAGAAAAAAGATGCCGAGACTATAAAAATAATTTAAGGAGGATATGGGACACTATTAAGGGTCAAAATTTCTGTCTGATCAGCATACCTGAAGGAAAATGAGATGTTAAACAGCTGTTTGAAGAAATAATGATGGAAAACTTCTCTAACCTGGTGAAGGAAATGGATATAAAACCCCAGAAAGCTCAGAGAATCCCCAAAACCAGGGATCCAAAGAGGGCCACACCAAGACACATCATAATTAAAATGCCAAAGGTTAAATACGAAGAGAAAATCTTAAAAGCAGCAAGAGAAAAGCAGATAGTTACCTACAAGGGAACACCCATAAGACTGGCAGCTAATTTCTCAAACTATGCAGGACAGAAGGGCTTGGCAAAAAACATTTGACAGGATGAAGACCTAGGCTCTACAACCAAGAATATTTTATCCAGCAAAGCTGTCATTTAGAGTTAAAGGACAGATAAAGAGCTTCCCAGACAAAAATAAGCTGAAGGAATTTATTACCACCAAGCCAGTATTACAGGAAATGTTGGAGGGACTTCTTTAATAAAAAGAACAAACTAATCAAAAACAGACTCATAAATATAGTGGACAATTTGGTGACAGACAGAGGGGAGGGGGTTTGGAGGGCTGGGAGAATGGGGTGAAGGGTTAAAAAAGTACAAATTAGTAGCTGGTGGATGGTCACAGGGATGGGGAGCATGGCATAGAGAATGCAGTTAGCATTAATATGTTGGCTAGGTGGAAAGTCAGGGGAGGGAGGGAGCAATTGGGAGGATCATTTTATGAACTATATAGATGTCTAACCAATGTACTGTATACTTGAAACTAATTAAAATAAATACATTAAAAAAAAGAATGCCTATATCCTTTGACCTAGATGTTTAACCTTCATGAGTTTTCCCTAAGAAAATAATTATGGCTGAATGGAAAAAATTACATGGAAAGAAGATAATCATAGCATTGTCCATGATAATGAAAATGGAGAATACCTTAAATGCCAAGCCAACAGTAAGGGACTGTGTGATTTAGTATCTAGAAGCAACTTAATATGGTAGAAAGGTATTTGAAAACTAGGAACATATTAAAGGTGAATTAAATGAAAAAAAAAAAAAAGTGACACACACACACACACACACACCAATTTGGAAATCTAGTCTGGTAGGAATTCTGGAATTTTTGGCCCTTAATTTTTTTGTTTTGTTTTTGTTTTTGTTTTTTTCCCTGTAAAATGGGAGCATTGCTATCTGCCCTGCAGGGATGCTAGAAGGATCAGTAATATGTATTTAGAGCACTTGGTTCTGAGCCTGATGTCTATCAGATACTCAGTTAGTAGTGGATATTATTACCCAATTTCTGTAAAAAAACAAAACAAAACAAAACAAAAAAACATGTATAGTTGCACGTAATAGAAAGACCAGTAGAAATTACAGTAAAATATTAGCAATGTTGTCTCTGACTAGTGATATTGTAGTGATTTATCTTTCCTTCTTTGGGTTTTCCCTTCTGCTAAATTTTCTACAATAAACATAGAAATAATTTTAATATTAATATTATAATCAGAAACAAAGTACTTAGAAAAGAAATGGCCTCGGGCTTATATTAAAAGACAAAATAATTAAAGAGGTGAATTATTGATCTATCTATGTTAGAATTGCAAGCAATCTTAAGGATCATTTGTTTAACTTCATTTTGTAGTTGAGGGGACTGAGGCATTGAGAGAGGAAGTGACTTGCCTAAGGTAATAAAATTAGTCACAGGTTTCACATTTCCTGAGCCAGTGCTGTTGCAACTATACTATCCTGTCTTTGAGGATGTGGTGCCAAAGAGAGGGGCTGCTTTAGGCCTGCATGTTCCCTAAACTACTGGGGTCACCAGTAGAATCCTGTCTGCTGAATCCCCTCCTGAACCTCCCAGGAAGAGACTTCTGCCTCCTTTCCTCTCCCCAGGTAGGATAGTAGTAGACAGAATCCACTACGAGAATCTACTTTCTACCACATAAGTTTGAACAAGTTCCTTTTCCAAATTCTGTTATTTTTTTTTCTTACTTATTAAATTGAGACGGTGTTATCACTGGAAATACTTGGCATAATTTCCAGCCCAGCTCTGCTCCCTGGGTGTCGGACCCATCTATTCACCCCCACGTGGATGTCGCACAGGCACCTCCAATTCCACAGGTCTGAAATGGAATTATTGCCTCCCTCGGAAACCTGTTTCTCCTCCTGCATTCTGCCTTAGAAAATGGCCGCACTTGAATCCAGGATGTCATTCTCCACACTTCCTCCTTCTAACCCCTTATCGATTGGTTGTTAAGTCTTGCCAATGCAGCCCATGAACAACTGGCATTCATTCAGTCAGTACTGGTTAGCACCTGGCACGCTCCATGTGGATAGCGGTTGGGAGGAAACACAAAGATGAGCCAAACTGCTCTTGGAGAGCTTATCCTTGGGAGAGGGTTTAAGGAACATCAACAGCAGCGCAGTCAGGTAGAAAAGCGTGGTCACCATAAGCAAAGAACAGCTAGTAGGCTGGGGGAATTGAGATGAAGGGATGTTCGTTCTACTGGGGGCTTGGAGAGGAGAGGCAGCCTTTGATCTGGACCTTGTGGGTGGTGAAGATTTGGACATACTGAAAAAAGGAAGAGAATTCCAGATGTGAAGGCTCGGTGGAGGAAAGGCCCACACAATATGCAGGAAGGAGTTAAGCCTTATGGGAGAGAAGAGGGTGATGGTGGGAGACAGAGAGGAAAGGAAGGCTGGTATGGGCCTTGGGGTGTGGGGAGGCTTCTCAGCTGCAGAGCCCAGGGTCAGAGGGGCCACAGTTTTGAGCAGCAGGGCTGAGAAGATCCCAAGGACATCGTTTGCACTCTTTGGGGCTGGTGGCACTATATATTGATTTCAGTCCATGAGACTCATTGAGCACTACTCTGTGATAAGCATGGAGCTAGGTGGTGATCAAAATGGCCTCTGTCCCCATGAACAGTTTAGTGGTGCAGACAGGCAATTAAAAAGTAACCAGATTAATTGCAAACTATGATATATGTAGGCAGAAGTGGATATCATGAACCTAATCGTGCCTACCTTCAAGGTCCTTCACTTGCACAGGCCCAACTGTTTTAAATTTGTGATTTTGTAACCTTTTTTTTTAAAGATGGCCTACCCTATTGTATAAACTTCAGGCCCCATAAACCTTGAAAGTGCCTGGAGCTATGAGACAGAATAAGCAGTCAGGGAGGAAGATTACTGAGATGGGCAGAGCACTGTGAATTTCACCCCCTTGCTACTCGGCACACCCAGGCTGGCACCCTTTCCTTACAAACTCTGACCTGTCACCTTTTACTTTATATTCCTGAAGCACGTGACACAGGGATTCTCCCTCTTCCTCTTGCATCTGAACATTAATTACACCACCCTCCTCTGGGTTTCTCCAAATTCTTTCCCAGCTCGAGGCCTGTCACATACTTCAGCCTGGAAATTCTTTCCTTAACTCTTCACATTGCATTGCATCACAGGCTCCTACTTTTCTCAGGTCTCAGGTTACATATCCCTCCTCTCAGTAGTGACTGGAAGTGCTCCACAGCCTTGCTAATACTTCAAATTGTCAGCCTTTAATTTTTGCAAATCTGGTGTGAAAAAGTAGCACACTTTTTTCAAGGCATATTTCCCTTATATCGGTGAATGTAAACTTTTAATGTGTTCTCTCACACATTTATTGTGTAGCTCTTTTGGCTTCCTGTTCCATGAAGCGCCTCTTCATATCCTTTGCTCATTTCCCTGTTTAGGTGTTTGCCATTTTCTTACTGATTTGTAGGGGTTCTTTATAATACTGGAGACTAAATGTTCGTTGGTTGTATAATGTTATATCTTTCCTCAAAATACGGCTTGCCTTTTACCTTTTCTTTGTGGTGCGTTTTGCTGAGCACACATGTTTAATTTTAGTACAGTCACATTTTTAATCTTCCCTTTTATGATCAGTGGGGTTTTGCATGTGTGTGTGTTATTTAAGAAATCTCTCTTTCCATGAGGTTTTAAAAAGATATCCCTCTATATTTTCTTTTAAACTTTGGATGTTCTGCGCGTCACACTTCGGTCTCGAATTTACCAGGGGTTAATTTTGTGACTGTGGGAGATAAGAACCCAGTTTTCCCCCCATATAGATAAGCAATTACATCAATGCCATTCACTGAAGAGGGAATTTTTTCCTTCATGGATCTGTAAGGTTGGTGATAGGGGTGGGGCAGAGCATTTAGAAGGATGGGGAAGCCATCTCCCATGAGAGAATATTTGAGCAGAAAGCTGAATGACATGAGGGAGTGAGAGAACCATGCAGTTATCTGGAAGATGCTTCTACTAGACAGAGGGGAAAACAAGTGCAAATGTCCTGAGGTTGAGTGCCTCGATGTTGGAGAAACAGCCAGGAGATCAGTGCAGTGGAGAGGAGTGAGGAGGCTAGGGTGAGAAGTAGCACTGGCCATTGACATTCTTGTATCACAGCATTGCAGGCTCCTGCTAATTTTGGGGGGTCTATTTTTGCAGACCAGATCCTGAAGGAACTTGCAGGACATAGTAAGTAAGGGCTTTGGATTTCGCTCTAAATGTGATTGCAGCCATTGGAGGGCTCTGAGGAGGGAATGACATGAGCAGATTTATGTTTTATAGTGCTCACATTGGCTCCCGCATGGGACTAAATCGGAAGGTGGCTAGACGTCAGTTAGAAGATGAGAGATGATGGTGGCTTGGATCATGGTGGTAGGGACAGGGAAGGTAGAAGTTGTCAGATTAAGAGTGTATTTTTAAGCTTGAGTCACAAGAATGTGGTGATGGATTGGATGTGGGTGTGAGAGAGAGGAATAAAGTAAGATTTCCTCATCATTCCCTTCATTCTCTTCTTCCTAAACACCCACTTCTGTTGGGTGTTTGTTAGATCCTCCTAGTCCATCTGCCGTCTTAACTAATCTTTCACACCTTGGATGTGTTCGTGCTCTGGCTGCATTTTGGGTGAATTTCAGAGTGCCTTCTTTCAGTTACTAATTCCCTCTGACGGTGACCAGCATAGAGATTTTTGTGACTTGAGTTTTTAAATTTACTTATTATATTTTTCATTTTCAAGATTAAAACAAATTTTTTTTTTATGTCCACCTGTTTTTTTGTTTCTTTTGAGATGTGTACTGAGGGTAAGTGTTGACTTCTCTAGGACTGATTCCCTACAGCGGTCCTCCCAAGAAAAGGAGTTGGCTTCCTGCAGGAATCCCCGGGAACTGGCTCAGTGCTTATGACAATCCTGATCAACAGCAAGGACTGGGTACCAGCCCTGGGCCCCATCATGCCCAAACAGGGGGCTGGTGCTTCCCCAACCATGAGTCCCTGCCACTGGGTTGCCAAGTCATGCACTTGCAGCCACCATGCACTTCCATCTCAATCACATGCGGGAATCCTGGTGCTGTGTCCCACCAAGAACACTGAGCTCAGGTTCTGTCACATCCTACTGCTGTCACATCGTAGCCTGATTGCTCCAGGCAGAAACCAGCTCTTCCCTAATCAACATCTTCAAAGCCCCCCAGTCTGATATCTGACCGTGCAAGACCTCTGTGTGCTGCCCTAGGAGAAAAGGGCCATGGGGCCTCTCGCTCCTCCCTGTGAGCACCCTGTGGGCCAGCTGCATGTGCTGCTTGGTCATTGCCCTTTTTTGCATGGCAGACATTATGCCTTCATTTCTCTCTGGAACCCTCAACATACTTTTGTATGTCTGTTATGCTGCTTTCTAAAACTAATTTCATCTGGATTGCTTCATGTTCAGATTGTTAATGTTTTTTAGCTGTTGTTTTTCAGCATTCGATTTCTTCACGTGTTTTGTAATTTTGGATTTGCAGGCTTATTTGGAATGTGAAAACTTTGGATTTTTTCTTTCTTTTTCTTCCTATATGTTTAACTCTACCTGTCTACTGTTGTTTCCTCTTGGCCCCCTGAACCCCTGGTCTGGAAACTGGCCTTATACTTGTGGCTGGTAATTGGAGATACTATAGTTTTGGTTTTCCCTTTTTATATCTTACCTACCCTTGTAATGTGTTTGGAGCAGCAGGGATGCATCAAAGCCAGACCCACCATGCTATCCTGACCAAACAGGTTGTCCTCTTGTCCAAGATGGGCACTTAGCTCTCAGGTTGTGGCCCTGAAAACCTCACTGGTATGGCTTCTTGCAGAGCAGCCATGCCCACTGGTGGCATGTAGTAGTATGGGTAAAAAAGAGCCACCCAGAGGGCAGGGGAACACAGGCCACTTCTTTTCTCCTGTAGACTCAGAGTCGAAAGCAATTTCAGAGACCAGGGAACCAACTTCCCAAACAGTGCAGATGTCCCATCTACATCACATCTAGAAGATGGTCCAGCTCAGCTCGATTAGCTCCCTGTTGAGCAACCCACTTCATACGTTGGACAGCCCTGTTCTCAAGGAGCCCTTCTTATATTGAGCATCTCAGTTCCTCCCTGTAGCTCTCACTCACCGGTCCTATTCTGCCATTTGAAGCAGCACTGAGTAGGTGTGCCTCCTCTCCACTTCCTCTCAGCTGTTGGAGGGCAGCATTAGACTTTTCTTCTGGTTCCTTCTTTCAGCCTCCACCCCCTACTCCTGCTGCCTTGCTTACTTTGTATGAACTCTGGTTATCAGGGCCTTTTAACGAGTTGTAAAACACGGCCTTATTTTGACCAAGGCAGAGAAAGACTCCATTTGGTTCCTGAGAGGTTGCTGCCTTCTGACATCTCTAAAAGAGGAAGAAGGGGAAGAGGTCCCCTCACATCTTCTGGTGTCAGCTAAGAATCCTCCCTGGTGGGTAACTGGCTGTGTCATGTTTCACAAGGAAGCATCTCCCTCCAGTGGCCATCAGGGTGTATTTCAAGATACTTTCGTCCCTTCCCTTGCTCTTTGCTCCAGGATTTCTTTCCAGCTCAAGAAGATCCACTGAGATGTGGGTGGGAGAGCTGTAGATTGCAAAGCCCCCCAACTGGCTTTCCAACTAAAATGAATTGATTTCGCAGTGGCGACTGGTGAAATGAGCGAGAGAGAGAAAGAGAGAGCGAGAGAGCGAGAGCAAGAGTTAGAGTGAGTGAGCAAAGCACAGAGCACAAACACAAGCAAGCTTGGCTACAGTTTCCATATTTCTCATAATTTCCCCAAGCCCAAATATGCAAATAGTTATGCATATGTTAATTAGTCTTATTCCCAGAAACTCCAGAATAGTTATTCTTTTAGGTAGTTTCCTTATTCATTGGCTTTTTTCATGAGTTTCTCCATCCATCTCTACTTGCTGTTTTAGTTGAGTCCTTTTAGTTGCAGAAAACAGATTTTTTTCACGTCACTTGAAGGGAAGTTGGGGAAGAAGTTAAAAGGACAGCGGCATTACATGGAAGAATGTCCGTAGAAGCCACACTGGAGCAGGAGCTGTGGGTCTTTGTTCTAATTGTCCCCAATAAGGTGACCTGACTTTTCTCTGCAGGTCTCCCCCACACTCTACTTGCTGCTGACCAGCTCTCTGGACCTGAATTCCACACTTGCCTTTCTTCCTATATTATAGCGTCTGCTTATTCATAACTTTGGCTACCCCTAGCTCATGTGGTCCCTCAGGCATCTATCTCTCTACTCTCTCCACCTCAAGATATTTCATCTTTGGTGCTCGCCTCCAACTGATTTTTGTATTTGGTATTTTGGTATTTCCCAGTTCAGTTTCTTTAGACAGGAATCTAATTGACAACCCCCTCCCCCGACCCCCCGCCCCGCCGCCGCCTTTGACGTTGGCCAGACAGTGAATTGGCCATTTGGGGGTCTGCTTTCTGTTGCCATCACCTGGGCAGGGGAGAGTGTGATACAAAACAGAACTGCTTGGGGGTGCCTTTGGAGCAGAGGCCAAGGGTGGACAGTGTCCTTTAGAAGGGTGTGTGGGTGTGGCACGCCATAGAGCTGTCCTATCCAGAAGCTCATGTGTAGCTGCTGTGAGTGGGAGCCCTTGTAGGGAGCTGGATGATTTGGTCTGTGATGCAGGGGGTGGGAGCTCCCACAGAATGGAAGCTTCAGGACACCTCTTGGTGGGATTCATCTTCGTCATCCATCCTGCTGTGTTTCCCATTCTCGTTGTGCAGTCAGTGTTGAGGGGCACAAAGGCTTGTGTGTCCCTGGGATGGGCACCATCGGGACTAATCTTGTGGGCAGGCTGATGAGGGATAATGTTACATTGGGACAGAGGAGATAGGGAGTGGGGATGGTACCCTGATGCTGGCTGATAGAGCAAATTTGTTTGAATTTAGAAAAAGACACCACTTCCTCAAGATACTTCACTGACATGTTCCAGAAGGCTGTTGTAGTAAACAGACAAACCTGTGATGACTGTGAGGTGAAAGGAATCCTCAGGAATTGTGCAATGCAAAACTTGCTCTGCTGTTAGTGGCTGCCTTTCTGGGACCACACTGAGTATCGCCTGCCTCTCAGCCTACCTTGTGTCTAGTTGTGTCTTCACAAGAATCTCATGTGGCTATGAAATAGGGGCTCCTCCCATTTGGGGGACACAAATGCATAAGTTTGGGGATGTAGAAAACTTTGGGGGGTAAAGTGGGAGAAAACGAACATTTATTGAGCATTTTCTGTATGCTAGGTGCTATGCCATTTTACATACATTCTTCATATTTTTGCATCAAATTTGTGTTGTGGCTATCATTATTCCCATTTTATAGCTAAGAAAACTGAGCTCAGAGGTTCAGCCCAAGCTGCTGCAAGTTGTATATTTGCCTTACTCCAGGAGATACTCTTCACTCTTCACAGGAGATACTCTTCACTCTAGTAACCAGTGGCCACACTGGTTACAGGTCACTGGCCCAAGCCACACCGCGAGGGAGGGGCAGAGCTGGGTTCAAAGCTCGTGTTCTTTCTGCTGCTCCAATCTGTTGGAGACCTGATAGGAATAAAAAGCAACTGACTTTAGGTTTTTTTTCCCCCTCTCCTTAGAGAAAGTTCCATTCATGTATTCTAAATCAAGTGCAGGAAAGATGGAATTTTATCCAAATGACAGTGACCTCCTAGAAGGAAAAGTGAGTGTCTGCTATGTGTGCCACCTACTACTGTCCTAGGCGTCAGGCTATCAATAAAACACAAGTCCACTGAAGATTGCGCTGGGTTGTGACTGGGACTATGTGGCTCTAGGGTATGATGAAGTCAATCTGAAGACTGGATGTAATGCCCAAGTTAGTGATTCCCGACCCCACAGAAGTTTGGTTTAAATTGGTCTGGCATGGGATTGAGCATCTCGATTTTAAAAGCTCCCTGGGTGATTGATTCTAATGAGCATCCAGAATTGGGAAGCCCTGATCAAGTCTGGCCCATCTTCATAGAGAAGGAGGGAGAAGGTGCCCTGAAAAGGCAGACGACTTGCTCAAGATTACTCTAGCTGGTTAGTGTTGCTACTGAGTGTGTGTTGCTCCTGTTGGATCTTCCGTTGTGCCTCAAAGAGGTAGAGAAAAGAGGAGGCAAGAGGAAAGAGGAAGAGGTAGAGAACTGTTGGAAGAAAGAGAGAGGCCGTACTTGGCTCTTGGCATAAGTGGTGTGGGGGAGGCACTGGGGGACACTTATTCATTGGAAGTGCTCAGTATGCTCTTAGCTACCACATTATATTAAGTTGATCTTTACAGGATATCACTGTTGTGAGCTGAAACCAGATATGACTCATGCCAGGAAATTGCCTGCTCCTGTTATTAGTTAGGATAAAAGGCAAAGCCGTTGTAAGAAAAACAGTCAAGAGTATAGCGAACTAAAGAATATCAACATTTATTTCTCTCATTTAACAGTCTACGATGAGTAGATGAGCTCATTTATTCCACAAGGGCGTTCAGGAACCCAGCATCGTCCCCTATGGCATTAGAACTGCTGATTAAAGCTGGGATTCATAAAGAACATGGAGGTGTTTTAAGTGACATATGTCACTTTTGCTCATCTTCCAATGATGGGAGCTTAGTCCCACAGAAGCAAGGGGCATTGAGAAACATAGTCCTTTGCTGGTAGTCAATTCTCAGCCGTAATTCTGTTCCCATAAAAGATAAAGACAGATTTGGGTAGCCCTCAAAGGAGTTTTTTCCTGGTGCCCTCTTTCAATCACTCTTCCAATCAAGAAGCATTTTTGAGCACTTCCTTTGAGTTTGGCAGGCACGGGCGTGGGGACACAGAGCAGGCGTGTCTAGGTTAGATGTTTTAAGTCAGGGAACATTCCTGAGGCTGCAGTGTTTGGACTGAGTTTTGAAGATGAAGAAGCATGCATGGCGAAGGAGGATGCTCCAGGCAGAAGACAGCTGTGCGAAGGCTCAGAGGTGGATGGGACAAGGATGAGGGAAGGATTGAATGTGACCACATGGCTGAAGGTGGGCTAGAGAGAACAGCATGGCCAGGCCACACACACTCGTTATAAAACTGAAGAGCATTAACTTTCAATCGATAATTTTGAGGTGAGAACCCTCTGTCATCTACATGTGAAAGGGAACTTTGGTGAGATTGGGCCCCCAAGTTTTAACCTTTATTGAAAAGAGGCTAAAAGGAATCTGGACTGATAGTTTTAGCTTGCTTGAGCTGAGCTTCTGGCATTTCCCATACAAGGTTATTTAAGAACAGTATCAGCCAGGCTTTGGGAAATGTACTGTTTTATGACATTGTGAGATGTTTTTGCTTGAACACAGCATGATTACAGTATAAGTGGGAATGGTGTCCCCTGGAAGGGAAGGGGTATGGAAGGGGGCAATCCAGGGCATATATTGGTTTTGGAGGTAGGCCTTAGACTGGGGTGAGTCGACATCTCTCAGACCCAGAGTCCAGAGCATGGAGGTACCTGACGTTTTTCTGGCGGTGGGAGATGAGCAATACCTGGTCTTGTGAAGGCAAGTGGATGTGAGGAGGGAGGCAGGTGGGTAAGGGGCCTTAGGTGCACTGGGACATGTGTGGGTCCCTTCTGTACCTCCAATCCTTCAGAAAATTCATGAAACTGTAGCTGGTCTCAAGCATGCTGTTAAGTATTGGAGAGGGGTGGGCCCCATAGAACGGACTGGGAAGAAGGGGTCAGAGCAGAATCATGCCGAAGTGACAGTTGTGGTGGTGGCCCCTGGTGGAGGCCCGCTGCGCCTCCTAGAGCAGTGAGCTCAAGGGCACATGGTGGTGGCCTGATGGGGAAGTCAGAGTGGAAGGACTTCTTCTTCAAAGGCTTTTTTCCTTGATGCCCTGGGAGGCAGACATGGCTCCTGCAGGACATGCTGACAGGTTGGTTGGGGCCCAGAACCTGAGCCTCCAGTGATCACAATTTGGGAGTTGAAAGTAGATGTGATCTGGCCTTGTAGTTACTAGCGATGAGGTCTGGAATATTTTGGTTATAACTTCATAATCTTCTCCCCCTTAACTTCTCACACTCTCACAATTTTCATTGATTGTGAACACTTTTTAAAAAAATTCTCAACTGTTTCTCAGGTTGTCTCTCTTTCTCTTCTTCCCTCCTTGTTCTGTCTCTGTCTCCACACGACCCTGCCTGTCAGCAGTCACCTCATATTTCCGAAATGTTTGTTCTCTCTCTAGCCTCTCTGAGTTCTGCTGCAGAGAAGGCACTGTTTCTCCATGGGCAGTGGAGGGACTGACTGTCTGCCTCTCTCCTGAGCTGCTGACTTTTTTCTCATCACTGGCTTCAGGTGGTCCCTGCGGCTCCCACACCAGCCAAACTTCTGCCTCATGACGAAAGGGGGTGCTATGCACTTCTGAGATAAAGCATCAGGGGCTGAGCCTGATGGCTACAGCCCTAATCCCCAGGTCCCCAGGTGCTGGCTTCCCAGGGCAGGCAATTGCAAACTTTGCTATCAAGTGCCATCTCCTTTGTTCTTACATGTTGCTACTTTCTCGTTACCTAGTCTCACGTTAATTGCTTTTCCGACAATTTTCGTGGCAAGGTAGTTTTATTGTAAGGGAGGCTGGGGTTGCTGCTTCATGTGGAGGTGATGTCACAAGCCCAAGAGGGAGCAATCATGGTGACCTGATGCAGAGCCCTGGGCTCCAATCCAGTATAGAAGATAATGATGTTGAGTTATGAACAGTTTCTTCTAAATTGTCAGTGATGCAGGCTCAGAGTCTTAAGTGACAATACCCTGTGACCAAGCCTTTCCTAGGTTGATATTCTCTTGCTGCTTGTGATTTTTGCAGGCCATCCTACCAGTGCAGGGACCTCAGGATGCAGAAACCTGTTTGTTGGGCTAGATGACCTCTAAGGTCTTTTCCAAGATCCTAATGAATGCTGAAACTAGAGCACAGAAACTAGAATTATGATAGCACAGTCAGAACATGTTATGTGGTAATTCAGTAACTCATATATATATATTTACTCAGAAATATTTACTAAACTTCTACTATGTGCCAGGCATGGTGCTAAGGACTGGAGATACAGCAGTGAATAAGTCACAGCTCCCACCTAAAAACAGCTCACAGTTTGGTTGGGGAGACAGACCCACACACAAGTAATTATAATGCAGTTTGGCGAGTAGCAGGATCCAATTATATGCGCGGTATTTTGAGCAGAGAGGAGAGGTACCTAGCTCAGTCTTGGGGGCTAGGGCAGGCTCTCTGGAAGAGGAACCAAGGGAATTGAGTCTGAAATGAGCAGGAGTTAGATGGGCCAGGCAAAGGGAGTGCAAAGATGAGGAAATAATTCACCAGCGGAAAGGTAAATTATTTGCCTGCCTGACCGACCGATTTAATAGCAACGTGGTAAAAGCAACCCACACGAAGAGGGGAAGATGACAAAGTACAGGTTCCTTGACTTTATAGTCCAAACTTGTACAAAGGGAAGGAGACCTCTCCTTCACATGCGGTTCTCAAACTCAATGTCCAGCCGCCCAACGTCTGACCTGTATGTCGCCTTCACAGTTCCTCGTAGGGGATTATGGCAACCTAAAATTCCCTGGGGACTGTGGATGAGTGTGCCCTGATAATCTTTGCTTCATTCAGGGACTGTCTAAAATGTGGGCCTCCTAGTACCCAGTG
This sequence comes from Pteropus alecto, assembly GCF_000325575.1. Taxonomy (NCBI): domain Eukaryota; kingdom Metazoa; phylum Chordata; class Mammalia; order Chiroptera; family Pteropodidae; genus Pteropus; species Pteropus alecto. The sequence goes on along the minus strand of NW_006436289.1, from coordinate 5,339,783 downwards.
CAGTGCAGAGAGCATGGAGCATGGGAGAGTATGTGCTCATCAAATCCTTGATTGCAGCTGTGCGTGTCAGACCCCTACCTGTCAGGGTGATCAACAGGAACTCGGCAGTTACAGGCAGCCACCAGTTAACACGTGCCATTAAGTTTACAGTGGAACACAAGCTAGGCTAGAAGATATGGCTTCAAAAGGCCTCTCTGTGCCCACTGGAGGAATCTGAGAGGCAGGACCTTCCTAGAGAGGTAAACCTCTGCTGGTCTCTGCTTGTGGTGAGTGGCTAAGACCTCTAGAGGATGAATTACAAACTGAGCCAGTTTTTCTTCAAAGACTCTGGGGATTAGTCTTTTCCCCACAATTTATATGTAGTATTTCTGTTTCTGGACTTTACCTCTGGCTTCAGCTTTTCTGGGCAGATAATGAAAGTCCATGGAAAGCAATATAGTTTCACCAAAAGCAGCCTTGAAGTCAGCTAGACCTGAATTTGAGTCTTAGCTGTACCATTTTAGCTGTACAACCTTGAATGTTTAACTTCGTGGAATCTTGATTTCCTCATCTATAAAATGGGGTTAATCATATCTATTTTTTAAAAGCCATTGTGAAAATCAAAGGGGCTAACACACGTAAAGCACATTCTTCATAACTTTCTCTCTCTGGGCTGGGGTAGTGGCTGCATTTATTCATTCAACCAATTCAACCATCTACTTATTGCTAAGCATTGTTCTGGGTTCTGGGTAAACTAATGAACAAAATTCCCCATTCGCATAAATCTCATATTCTGAGAGGACAGCTGGCAAATTAGTAAGTAAACCAATAAAATAAACAGGATAACTTCAGATAGTGATAAGAGCTACAAAGGCAAGGAACCAGGCTGATTATAATGGAGAGATTTGGTTGGAGGCCCCGGAAGGCTTCGGGAAGTGCAGTGATATTTGAACAGAGACCCGGAGGCTGAGAAGGAGTCTCTCTTCCTTGCCAGGACCTGGAGAAGGAAGAACATGTAAAGCAGAGAAAATGGCAAAGACCAAATGTGCTGTGGAGAGAAAGCACCTGGCACATCCAAGGGAAGAAGGAGGGTCCTTGCCGCTGGAGCAGCATCCTGGGCCCTGGACGTGTGGTTAGAGATGAGTTAGTGAGTGGGAGGGAGCTAAGTCCACACATGTTCTCAAACTGTGCAAACATGTCCCAGGGCCCAGCAGTGAATTCTCAGGAGCTCCATGGGACACTGTAAATGTTTAAGGCGACCCCTGACATCTGTCAGACTCCATGAAAACTACTAACTCACTCGGGGTAGTGTGCCACTTTCACCATTAGATTGCCTTACATGCTTTTTGATGACATCACCTCTTTGGGAAGCTGGCTTTTCAGTGGTTGCTGTGATAAAAATCAAGTACCTTGGGAGAACCAATATAGAATAGGAAATGAGGGTGGCGATGTGTAATCTGGTTCTAAGATTTGAGAGGCTGCGCGGTGCCCAAGGGGCACACACATCCTTTTAGGAAGTTGTGGCTATGTAACAATGAAATAAAACTTTCCCCCCCAATTTATATGTAGTATTTCTAATAGCTGCTCAGTTATTAGGACACAAATAATTATTACATTGTTTGAATCTATTCAATGAACCCTTAGATATTTCTTTTGGCCCTGGGGACTGTGAAAATGCAACGGAGTCACTAAGGGAACTCTGAATAGAGAAGGCTGGAAACCCACCCTGGGCTGGGTGATGAGCTCAGTGAAATCTTTCTCATTCCAAGCGCTGGGCCTGACATTGGCTGTTTTTCACAGACTCGAAAGTGTGCGATTGCATGCGCGCAGATAACGTTAAAGGTCATGTAGATTTTCTGAGTGGGTCTCCAGCTTGCCTTATTATTTTTTTTAAAAATTATTATACACATGCCTGACTTTTAAGATCACCTGGGGGAACTTTGCTAAAAGTTTCCTGTCTCCGCCCTGGAGAGGCTAATTCAGTGGGTCTGACAGAATTTTGAGTTTAAAAACCTCTGCTTAAGCCCTTATTCCTTTAGGCAGCCAGGGTGGCCTAGCCAGGGGGTCCTAGTAGTTATCCGGTGTACGTGAGGGGCCAGGCTGTGCCCGGGGGAACGGTGGCGTTTCGGGTTTCCCAGGAGGGGGAGAGGCGCGGCATCTGCTGGGCAGAACCCTGGGGGACATCTGCGCTGGCGGCACTCACGCCCATGTCCGTTCTGGGTGTGCAGCGGTAGTGGCCCGAAAAGAAGACACTTCTATCAGTAGGAAGCCTCCGCGGGGAGGGTCACCCCCCTCCCAGGCCCAGTGATCATGTATTTCCCCCTGCCGAGTGCCCACAGACCCCGAGACGCCTGGGAGGGTTTTTGGGGCGGGGTGGGAGTGGGAGACGGCTGAGTGCGGCTGGAGAGAGCTGGCGAAAGGTGGCAGCAGCGGCCCGCCGGCCGCCGCGGTGCCTCCCAGCGGGGCGGGGATCGCGGGGACCTCGAGGCTGGCGGGGTTGGCCCGCGAGAGGAGGTTCGAACCGTGGAGCGCGGAGACAGCCGCAGGGCGCTCGGAGCGGCGGCCGGATGGCTCCCAGGGACCGCTGGCCCGGGAGCTGGGGTCGGACCAGTCTCCATGGCGTGATACGCCCTGTTTTCTTCTCTACACATGATGTGTGGGGGAGCAAGACGCTAAGTTAACACCAAGATGAGCCAAGGCCCTCGATAGACACAAATAACCGCTGTCTCGATACGGTGTGATGGGAAGATGTGTGTGGGGGGTGGGG
>NW_006436289.1:5319252-5337014 GCF_000325575.1 Pteropus alecto | reverse complement strand
GGTAGTGGTTGTGGTAGTGGGAGGGGCATTACAAATAACTCGTTGGTGAAGTATAAAATCACACAGTTGGAGATACATTCTTTTGTCTTAAACAGTGTTCCCTCTTCAAGGCCCTGGAAAGGAGCAGGGCATTAGAACTTGAACTCTTTAGGGTAAATCAATGACTTAATCTAATCTTCCTTCCTGGCAAGAGAAAGATTAGCCTAGAATGCTCCAGAAACAAATAGGACTGAAAGCGCTTTAATTGGTACTTGCTAATCAGGCCTCAGAGACCAAGGCACTTCCTGGGAATATCTCAGAACCATTTATGTTAGAGAAAAAGCAGCCCCATATCCACTTTGTGAATGTTTTAGAGAGGACTAATGAGGTATTAGTACAGTGATTAGTTCAGTGCATCGCAGAATTATCATCATCATTATTATTTTGTAGAAGAAGAGGAATCAGCTGTACTAATACTTTAATAAATTATAAAATTAATCTCTTCATCCCCTTTCCTTTTACCTTCTCTCTTTGAATTAGGGAAATGGTGTGATGAACTTTTGAGCCAGAAATTTCTGGCTTGGAGATCTCTTTCTTCTACCCAGTTACTGTCTGTGTAATTCTGGAAAACAGTCTCTCTGAGTCTGTTTTTTCATCTGTAGAAGGAGAAAAACGGTACCTACTGGGATGGTTGTCATGAGAATTAAACAGTGGATGGAAAACACCTGGTATATGTACTGACTTCAAGCTTAAGTGCTGTGTGTGACAATAGTTAACCATGGAGAACTTCCCTGTGGTCCGAATTTTTGTATCTTTCTTGGTGACACCAGTGATGCTATTGAACAAAGCCAGTCTGTAAACAAGAAGTCTGCATCCTTTCCTACTAGATTTTAGGAATCTTTTACAGGAAGGAATGGAAGATTTTGGTAGGCAGTAACGTCTAAACATCATTTGAAGACTGGCTTTCCACAGACGTCTTCAAAGATTTTAACATTTTTTAATTCTTGTTAACAATTAAACTCTACCCTGTCTGTTGGTCAGAAGTTTTCAGACTAAATACCTTGATGCAGGGGTGAAGTTTTACTTATCTTTTTAAGGTAAGCCCCCTACTCTTATGTGTAATGTGTTTCTAAGAAATATATATGAACACCAATCAGTATTTCTCTAATTGGTAAAGTCAAGAATAAAATGGTATTTTTTAGGCTCACAATTGTGTAGGATGAAGACTTTTGTATACTTTTATTTCTATGTTTCTCCCTTCTTACTTGAAAGTTCATTAGTTACCTATGGGTTTGGGATCTGGGTTATTATTAAAATTATTTTGATGTTGTCTGTCTCCTGTTTCTAGAGTATTTTTGACACGTACTCTGTCTTGTAACTATATTTAAACAATTATTTTAGACCTATCTCTGTTTAATTGGCTTCAGTGCTCACTGCTGCTTCTTTTATGTTTTGAGTTTCTTGAGCTCATAATTTTGTCACCACTTGGGCAGTTGGAATATATTTTAAAATGATTTAAAGAAGAATATGTGAGTAACAGACATTTTGAGCTCTCATGAGTATCTTTTTGTTGTCTCCTCTTAAAAACTAAAATTTATCTGTGAGTAAAATACTTGAGTCTAAATCTTTTGTGTCAGAACCCCATAGACATTGCTCTATGGTTGTACAAAAGAAGACCAAGGTCAGCATGCTTTTCTTTCCTTAATAGATATTCCATCTCCTTTTTGGGGAGTCTGGATTTATAAATAAAACATGTTTTCTATTTGTAATTTAAACCCTGTCAGGATATTTCTGAGTATAAGTCTTTCGTAGTTACTTTTTCCTGTAATGGAGTGAACCCATTTCATTCTTCCCAGCTTCCTCTCTTCCCATCCCTTTTCAGAAAGTTTTCTTTAGTTATATCTTCAGTGACTGCTTCTTTTTTGATTATTCTTTTTTTGATTATTCTAAATTATTATTGAGAAAAATAATTCTTTGGCTCAGTCTCTATTCCTGGCCTTTTATAGCTATCATCTTTTTAAATTACTGTATTTTATTGAATCGAAGATAGTACTGATTGTAAGAAGCACTATTATTTTATGTATAACCAAGGAAGAAAATATGCTGCCAATTAAACAATGAAAGAATGCTATAATTACAGTCTTGTGAAATTAGTAAGTTGATCACACCAGTTTCTTTCGTATTTTGAAATATTTCATCTATTTTGAGAGATTTGGTAGTTTCTCCTGCCTTCGATGGCATTGTCTGGCATGTGACTGGCAATCCATTTTGCATGCATCTCAGTTACAAACCATAACACAGCTTCTACTTAAGGATAACTTCCTTTTCCTTTCTCAGATCCTGTAAAGCACTTGGTTTTTCGGTATGTGTATGTGTGTGTGTGTGTGTGTGTGTGTGTGAGAGAGAGAGAGAGAGAGAGAGAGAGAGAGAATTGCAGTCATTGCTCCAATAACAGACATTTGCTTCAGTAATATCAGATTACATCCTGCTGCTCTAATTCCACGCCTTTCTGCATTCACAATAACTTCTTATATCAATGCCAAATCACAATGTAATCTTTTAAAAAGACATTTTAAATGGCAATTAAGCTAACACATAATCACGAAAATGTATATAACTCAATTAAGTGCTTACAACATGAACAGCTGAGACCAGGCTTCCCCATGCTCAGGACGTGACAACCTCACTGTGACTGCTCCCTGGTCCACAATGATTGTAAGATGCCACTGAGTGTAAGACTTAACTTAATTTCTAAAGTGTTAACATGTGGAAAAATGGATATCTTAGAAGCAATGAAATATGATATTTCAATTCTTTGTTCTTTTTCTTTGTATTTTGAAAGTGTTTGTCAAATTTACCATCCATAATACTTTTTTGATTTTTTGCCATGTCAGTTCCACTCATTTATTTTTTCCTACATATGCCTTTTAATTGTTGTTTAATAATTTTATTTTCTTGGAAACTTTTTTCTTATCAAAACCAGCTTCCTTTCTATGTTTTCTTGGAGACCAAAATTCTTCTTGATAGGCCTGAAGTCCCTTGATATTTACCATTCAATTGAGTTCTAGTCAATAGAATGTGAATCCAAGTGATACATATGACTGACAGGACTTCCCCATAAGATCATTCATGGAACTCTCTCCCATGCTCTTTTTCCCACTTCCTAACTGAGTGCCGAGAAATGACAACAATCTTGGAGGCCGCATGATGATGGTGGCAGAACTTTGATTGGCTTGGGTGCCCAATGATGGAGAGTTGTTCTCGGTCACTGGAAACATTTGCCTTGGGCTGTTTTGTAAGTGACAGATCAACTTTTATTATATTTCTTCAATATACAAATGTGTGTATTTATACAACAACAGAAGTCATCATGTATCTTTTCTAAAAGATTTTCACAAAATTCTTACAAAATTTCTATGAGAACTGACCTGAATTTTGCTTTCTTATTTACTGTTGCTACAAAAAAGAAAGCAACTTGGACAATGAAGCTATCTCAAATGAGATAATGAAGTTATTATTGGATTTTAACATTCTCGTTATTTTTGCCCCCCACTCTCCAATAGTTTAAGAATACCATCTTTCCCCAGTGAGTGTGTGGTGTTCTTTTGTTGAGACATCTGATAAAAGAAGGACTCTCACAAGCAAGAGATTGACACCTGGGTGGATAATAACTGAATATATAGTTTAATGTTGTTTTGGATAAATTATTTTTCAAAACTCCACTCTTTTAACTAACTGCTGTCTCTTGTGTCCTCAAAAGTCTGTCTCACTTTTTTATTTTAAAAGAATCACAGTTAGCCTTAGCATCAACAAAGGAGCCCTCCCTCATAACATTTTTGTAATAACCTAAAATGTCATCTCAGGTGGCAGTCTTTGAAGCTTGTCCTGGTATCAGTGTTATCTCAGCTTGTTTCTCATGTGGTTTTTAGTTTCAACTCCATAGAGGCATATTATGTTTTTCATATTATAGATGCCAATTTCCTTAAATTTTCTTCGGGTTTCTATAGCAAATCATCTTCAGAGGTGTGCTCTTTTTTATTTTAGTCTTCTGGGTGCTCTCTTTTCTGTATATAGCATTGCTTTTCTGTAGACCCCATGAGGGTCCCGCAACCCACCCCCTGCCACTCCCCTCCTTTCATTTACCTTTAAGCAAGTAGAGCTCTGGAGACTTGGTGCCTGCTAACAGAGAGGAAGCATGGATTGTCTTTGGCCTTGCTCACTTTCCTACTAGAGCTGATTCCATACGCGGGGAATTTACTATGTTTTCCTCAGAGCCAATTTTGAGGAAATCCATTTGTATAGCGTTTTACACTTACTAGAATTTGTGCTACCCAAATTCCCCCTCTTAATAGGATCATTTCTAAGAAACCAATTATCCCTAAACACATGCCACGTCATCGTTCTTGACGATGCATTCCTTGAAGCCTCTGTCCCCATCTCCGGACCTTGTCACACAGTAGGGTAGAAAGAGGACGCGGCAGTCTTTGAAGCTTGTCCTGGTATCAGTGTTATCTCAGCTTGTTTCTCATGTGGTTTTTAGTTTCAACTCCATAGAGGCATATTATGTTTTTCATATTATAGATGCCAATTTCCTTAAATTTTCTTCTGGTTTCTATAGCAAATCATCTTCAGAAGTGTGCTCTTTTTTATTTTAGTCTTCTGGGTGCTCTCTTTTCTGTATATAGCGTTGCTTTTCTGTAGACCCCATGAGGGTCCTGCACCCCACCCCCTGCCACTCCCCTCCTTTTATTTACCTTTAAGCAAGTAGAGCTCTGGAGACTTGGTGCCTGCTAACAGAGAGGAAGCATGGATTGTCTTTGGCCTTGCTCACTTTCCTATCCTTTAGGCCTTGGGCTGGGGGGCCAGTTGAAGTGCGCAGCTCCTCAGCAGTTCCCAGAAATGGCGGGATTCATCTCGTGTAGCGCTGCTGAACTGATGTGGGATCTCCTCCTACTTCTTCTGCCTGTTCTCTATCATTCAGAACTCATGGACTATATGAAATCTCTCCAGCATAAATTGCCTTTGTCCTGGTGATGAAGCAAAACGTGTGGAAAAATATCTTCCAAAATGTGATGTGCCCTTGCTAATCCTTTTCTACTTCCTGCTCCGTGGTTTTCCAGGAATTGTATTCTGTGAATTGATGTAGATGGATTGGGGGAGACAGAACAGTTCTCTGGCCCATCCAAAGACTAGTACCCATAGTAGTTTGGTTTGGTCCTGGGTCTCTGAGCTGGAGTTAGAAAGTAGGAAAAAGGCAAAGTCTTTCTATCATTTTTTTCAGGTGGGTGGGGCTATTCACTTTTACCAGAGGAAGCATGGATTGTCTGTCTTCATGCAGCTCAGCTTCATTAGCTTTATTTGGGGAATAGAAATTTCTTCTAGAATCTGGTAACCGATTGTTGGTTAGTCTTCTTTTGTGATGTTGCTGTGAATTTTTATCTTTTTTTCTATGTCATATTTAATTTAGGGAGAAGTTTAGAGACACTTCTTTAGGAGCATCTAGCCAGATATCATTTTAAACCCTAAGTGGATCTGATTTCATTTTATTTTTTAAATCAGGTCTAAGAATTAGTTCATTTTACTTATTCATCATGTTCTGTTTGCCTTTTTGATTCATTTACTAGGTCCAAAGTTTTTTTAGATACTTTTCTAAATTCCATTGAATGGGACTTTGGTGGCGACAAGGTTAAGACTTCTCTTGGTAGCATGTAGCCATGTCAGTCATCAAATGGTGGGTAATTTTCTTTTTTCCTGGGGTCTTATTAAAGGTTCTTTTGTTAATGACAGAAGCCAAGTACAGCCAGTAGAGATGGGGGTTGGGGAAGAGTGTGGAAGAGAAAGAAGGAAAAGAGAAAGAAAAAAGTGTATATTGGGATATTGGAGTGTCCTACAGAATCCAAGGACAGTTGAGTCTTTTAAGAGTTGGGACTAGGAGCTGAAACTGTTAGGAACCCAGACCCTTCATTCACTCTCTTCTCTTACTCCCCTCTGAAAGAAACAAAGACTCAGTCAGAAAATACATGTGACTTTGTCTGCTTCTCCATGTACATGGGATAAAATGGGTGCCTCATAGCTCCTGAGTTTTTCTTCCCTATTGAAGTAATTCAGCTCAGATGGATAGATGCCTCTTTCTGGAATCTTAGACTCCAGGGAGTAAGAGAATGTGATGGGCCTGGCTTGGGTCAGGTGACCACCCTGGTCCAGTCAACTGTGGTTGTGTATTTATAGGTGTTTATAGAAGGTACAAGTATGACTGCTGGTTCCACCTAAGGGATGAGAGGCAGTTCTCAGAGAAAGAGGCTCACTGAGACGTGGGCAGACTCTCTAAAGGTGCCTAGCACTCTCAGCCTTTGGAATAAAACCCATTAGGTCCTGTCCTGAGGGGAGCTGGAGTGCCTGGCCATGATCCTCTTCTCAGGCCAATGGGTTACTTGGGTGGAATGGAGCACCAGTCTTCTCATTAAGCTGTGGGTCTTGGGGGGCTCTTGTGAGGAGTTTCTGGGTAATTTATAAGTCTGCACACCTGCATTTCCAGCTGTCTCTCATTCCCTTTTCCTTGGCATTGTTCCCACTTCCCTCTAATCAAAAAGACTCTTTAGTATGAAATCCACATTTTGCAAACTTTCTTTTTAGCAGTGACTTTATTTGGAAACCAAACTTTCCTTTTAACTCTAAAGCAGGTCCAGTTACAACTGGCATGGCACACTTGCCTTCACTGCTTTTTTTTGAGGGGGGGTGTAGAAATGGAAGTGTGTTTCTCATGGATACATTCGTGAAATTTAGCTGAAGTTAGCAGTGTGGGAGAGCACTGGTTCAGGAGTCAGAAGTTTTAGATTTTATTCTCGACACTGCTTTTTACATAAAACTTCAAGACTTTGGGCAGTTTTCTCAACCAACCGAAAACTCAGTTTTTAAATTTATAAAATGGGGATAGTAATACTTGGTTTGCCATTTGCCAAGTTCTTTAAATATGACCAAATATTTCTAAATATAAGGCATTCTCTATTAATTGACACTGAATGGACTATTCATAACTTTTCAACAATATTCCAATGATTAATAGAGATTTGTAGCATGACATGAGGAGGGGAGGTAGGAACTTACAAAGAGTGTTAAATAACTCATCTAATGGCATGGGAAGTTAGAGGCAGAGCTGGTGTTAAGTGTAAAAATTCTGGGCCTGCTCCTCAGCCCCCTGAAGGCTCACACTTGAATACAGACCTCCACACTCCTGTTCTTTCTAGCAGACCTTCCTGTCTTAGTTTGCAGTTGACTCATCCTGATCTGGCCAAAGGGAAGAGACTTCATGTTGAGACTGAAGTAGTGCTCTTAATCCCAGTCCACATGACAAGTACGTCTGTGAGCATCCTGGACAAGACTTTGGAGCTAAAAGTGCTGACTGGTCAGACTGTCAGCTTGGGAGGTCAGACCTGGTTGCTCTTTCTACTCTTCCTTTAGTGAGTCACATACTGGGGCGAAGGCAGTGGATCCAGTAAGCACCAAGTGGATGGTTTTCTCCTTCTGTGCCTTCTAGGGACTTTGTGAGGATGAATTAGGGTTAAATTAAATGACAAAACCAAAAGAAACCAGGCCTCATTTCCTTTGGTTCTGATCAGCAGAAGAAATGTGACATGAAAAGCAAAATGAGTAAGAACCACCATTATAGCATTTCACAGTTTGAGCACTTTTATGGTTCCCGAGTCACAGATCCTTACAAACAACCTGTGGACTGGATATCGTTATTGGCACTGGTTTCCCGTTGAGGACTCTAGAGCTCAGAAACATGAGATGATGTGCCCAAAGTGACATGGTCAATAAATGTCAGAATTTGAAACTGACTCCAGATTCCTTCCTCTTAACAACCGCACTCTTATGCCCAGCTTGGGAGTTTTAAAACATTGACACCTCCATCCTGTCCCCACAGATTCTGACTTAAGTGATCTGGGGTGCTGACATTTGGATTTTTAAAAGCTCCCCTGGTTCAATATCTAGCCATGGTAGAGAACCACTGTTCTATGTTTTCCCCCATTTAGTGGCTGAGGACCAGCTACCTTCTGATCCAGGGCTTCTCAAACTTTCATGTGCATAAGAAACACCTGTGAATACTGTTAAGCATCAGGTTCTGATTCAGGAGTTCAGGGAGGGCCTAAGGTTCTGCATTTCTAACAAGCCCCCAGGTGATGTTGCTGGTCCTGGACCCATACTTTGAATGGTAAGGTAATCTGACCAGCATGCTTCCCTAATACCAACCAACCAGTCATCTCACCGGTTCCCCAGCTGTGCTGTCGTCCAAACCAAGCTGGTAGAGACTCTGTCAGTTTATGGGATTATACTCTGAGCTTCCACCTCGGGGTCTGCAGATGTGGATCTTGGACCAGGTTTCCTTCCTGCATCTGCTCCTGGTTTTGGGCTCCGGTGCCTCTCACTTGCCCATTGATGTCAACCCATTCCTGATGTGCGACAAGGCAGTATAGAGCCCATGCTGTGAAGGCCAAAAAGCCTGGTGTTTGGGATCAGGATTGAGTCCTGGCTCTGCCACTGTCTGACTGTGTGACCTTGAGCAAACTACTTGAACTCTGTAAGGGAGCGAAGGTTGCTGCCTGATAGAAACTACTTGACCTCTGTCAGGAAGTGAAGGTTGCTACCTGATAGGTTTACGATGAGATTATGCAAGATGATATAGGTAAAGTGCCCACATCCGAGACTGGTATGTTCAATTAATAACGATTATATTATTAAGCAGGTTAGAGCTAAACATTTACTGACCGTCCGGTGTGTGCCATACCTACACTAGGTGATTTGTAGACATCATCTCGTTTGAGCCTCAGGACAACCCTGCAAAGTACCCATCATTTTCTCAGATGAGGTGACTGAAATCAGAAAAGGTAATGGCTCAACCAAGGATGCATGCCTAGCGAACTCTAGGGCCAGAACTTGCATCCCAATTTGCTGACTTTGAAGCCTTTTGCAGATCCCTTTTAACAGTTGTGGCTTGTTTGACAGACAAGGGGGCCTCCACAAACACTTGCGGACTTAGCTGTTTGGGGAGTGGGAGAGCAACACCTGGAGGGCTGGGAATCAGTCTTGCCACTCTCTCTCCATCTGCCCTCAAAGGACAAGTTGGTGAATAGGAGCAGAGGCTAAGAAGTAAAATAGCCAGGTCAGAAAGTGACTTTAATGGGCAGATACGAACATAAGCTGCCTGCCCGGGCCTGCCCCGTGAACCAGGCAATGTGGGGCCAGGAGGAAGTGTGGGCCTCTATGCCTTACTCAAGAGTGAAAAGCAATTTTTTTTTGTGCTCTAGGAGGTTGAGAATGAGCTAGCTGGTGGCAGCAGGTGTGAGTACAGTGAATAGGGAATAAATGAGATCTTTCCTGGTGGAACGGGGGCACCCTGGCAGGCTCCTACCCAGTCTCCATGAAAAAGAGCTCAGTGGGACCCCAAGCCTGCCAGTCTCCTCATCTCCTGCCAGACCCAGTAGCCTGCTTGTCATGAATCTCTGCTTTTGCCACATGTGGAACCAGGTTGTTGATGTAAAATGTAAATCACACCTCTAGTACAGCAGCCTGGCAGCGGGGAGCATGCTGATGGAAGTGGAAGTGGATTGGGGAGGCTGCAGGGGGTGGCAGGTCAACGTCCCAAGTGATGTGACAGTGATGGTGAGTGGGGGCTTGTTTGGCCCTTGTAGAGCAGGAGTTCTCAACCCCTGGACCATGGACCATAAGAATCCGTGGTCTGTTAGGAATCGGGCTGCACAGCAGGAGGTGAGCAGCGGGAGAGAGAGAGCAAAGCTTCATTTGTATTTGCAGCCGCTCCCCAGCGCTAACATCACCACCTTAGCTCCCCCACAGATCATCAGGCATTAGATTCTCATAGGAGCACCTGTCCCTCGTGCCAAAAAGGTTGGGGACCGCTGGTGTAAAGGACCCTTGCTCATCCCAGGCCTTGCTCAGCAGGATGAGGAAACCCTAGAAGGAGGCATGGAAACTGAGGCCAGAGACTACCAGAGTGAGACTGGTTCCCTGGGCCGCTAAACCCTCCAGCCAGGCAAGCTACAGTGCAGTGACCCAGGATGCTCCCCAGTGCAGCAGTGGCAGCATTGCCTGGGCCATGTTCTGCCCTTTCGCACCTCTTAGCACAGACACTAAGATGGATCCATTTTATGGAGGACACGGAGCTAAGAGAAGCTGAGCCAATGTTCCGGGCTTCCAGATGGTGGTGTTGGCTGGCTTCATTTTGCTCTGTGGGAAAACAGAGAGCTGTTCTGCTCTACTCCACACTAGCCCTTTTAGCTTCAAAGCTCATGTTGTCCATCCCAATGAAAAATTTGCAGATTTTACACCATTACAGGAAAAAGGAAACCCATGATATAAGATTCATTATTTACATAGCCGGTTTCATATATTTTTGATAGTACTGTTATATTTTCAACAATTACCAAAAACTTTCCTCTGAGACTGTGGAGTAGGGGCTTTGCAGAACAAGGGTCCCCTTTTTTAATCCTTATAATTGTTAAATTGAGATCTTTTAATTCACTTTAAGTTTTATTTATTTTGTTAACTTTCATTCTGAATTAATTTTAGACTTAAGAAAAAAGGTACAAAAATACTACAGAGAGTTCCCATATACCCCTCGTCAGATTTCTCCAAATATTAACATCTTATATAACCCAGAGTAAAATGATCAAAACCAGGAAATTAACTGATACAATACTGTTATCTAATGTGTAAGCTTAATTCAAATTTTGCCCATTTTTGTGCTAATGCCCCTTTTCAAGTACAGAATCCAATCCAGGGCCACACATTATGTTTGATGGTCCTGGCTCTTTAGTCTCCTATCTCTGGAACAGTTCAGTTTTAATTTATCTTTCATGACCTTTTCTCTTTTTAAAAGTACTGGCCAATTATCTTCTAAAATGGTCTTAATTTGGGTTTGTGTGATGTTTCCTTGTGATTTAAATTCAGGCTATGCATTTTTGGCAAGAATACCAGAGAAGCGATGTTATGTCCTTCTCAGAGCATTATATCAGGAGGCATATGATCTCTTTTTGTATTAATACCAGTAATGTTAACTTTGACCTTTTGTTTAAGGTAGAGAATGCCAGGTTTCTCTACTGTAAAGTTATTATTTTTATTTTTGTAATCAATAAGTATTTTTATAATAATATATTTATAAAGGAGATACGTTATAAATATCCTGATTACCCACTGGTTTTAGGATTCATTAATGATTCTGCCTGAAATAATTATAAAGACAAAACAATTATAAAGCAAAAATAACATTATTTCTTACACCTCTAATTCCTTTGGCTTGTTTGTCTTCATACTTTTGTCTCCGTTAGTATAGCTTAGTCAGTTGTTAAGCACATAAAATGTTGAATGTCACATCTATGCCATTATGTGTACCGTTAGAAATAACAATATTTTAGCTGAAGCTTGATCCTTCTATATGATTCATTCTTGTCTTTCAGAGCAAACAGTCTCCTTGGAGCTCAGAACCACCTTCTAAATTTGATCTGAACTTAAACTTCATCTCCCTCTATTTAGACTGATGATATATATTAGTCTGTCTGCCCCAGTGATTCCGATTTTCACTCAGGACCAGCCTCTTCTTGGTGAATGACTCAGCATTTTACAATCTGACATTTTAGGAGAACCACTCTGCTCTTAAACTGAAGCTGTATATTAAAGTTAAACCTTGAAGCAAGGATGGGTCCAACAAAGGTTAGACAAAGATAAGACGATTTGTCACAGCTACCAGCCTGCGAAATGCACAGCAGAAATGAAATAAGATTCCAGAGCAGGCTTAGGTCTTCGACTACAAATTCTAATGAAGAGAAACTCCTCTCAGAAGTTGATGGAGCTGAGCTTTTACTTCCCATGGACTCGCTCCTGGCTGTTCATAGACTTCATGGAGGGATTCTGTTCTCCAGATCTGAGGCCTGAGTTAGGACATCATATTTAAAAGCAATTTGAAAGTTGGATTTCCAAACTGGGAATGTTGTAAATTTGAAGTGAGCCGTTATTGATTTTTGTTTTGTACCAAAGAAGAGTTGATGAAATAGAAAAGAAAGCCTTCCTGTGTTGGCATCTAGCGGGCAGGCTGTCAATCAGGTGATTGTACTTCCCTCATCATTTATTTCAGGCTGCATGAAAGTGCTGATGGCTTCTCTGCCCACAGAAATGGCAGCTGGGAGGGGTGGCTGAATGAAGCAGCAAGAGGATTTTAGTATATACCTTTCTGTCTGTGATCCACCCTTGTTAGCCTCTTTAGATCTTGCTTTTCCTGAGTATGGGAGGGGAGGAAGAGGTAACTAGCTGGAGAAAGAGGAAAGAGAGGAGAGGGACATGAATGCAGAACAGGAAGAAAGGAGAGGGGAAAGGCAGCTCTTACTGTCTCTATCCCTTTCCAAGTTTTAACATCTTAATCCTGAGACTTTCAGGCCTGTAAATCCTCCACAGGGGCCCCAGCATCCCTAGATATTGGGCCCAGCTCTCTCAGGCCACTGCAAACTTGTTTGCCCCTTACCAAGCAATCTTAAAGCTGACACCATCCATAGCCTTTGGGGCCCTTTTTTCCATAGGCTTGCCATAGCACTACATTCTGACATAAAAATCTACATCATTCATTTATTCGTCCATCAATTGTTTATTGATGCTTATTCCAAGCCAGGCTCGGGGTTGTGTTAAGTAAAAGATATATGAAAATAAATTAAACACGGTTCTTACCCTCTTGGTTTAGTGGGAGACAGGTTTTTACGTAGATAATCGTAATGCAATAATAAGATAGCATTTACTATATGCCACTCTTTCTAAATATTTTACATGATCTATTCATTTAACCTTCACCATAACTCTATGAAGTAGATGCTATTATATCCCATTACCATAGATGAAGCACAGAGAGGTTCAATAATTTACCTAAGGTCTCACAGCTAATAAGTGGCAGAGCTAGGATTTGAATCCAGAGGAGCCGGATCCAGAGGTAGAGCTTGTGACCAGTATATTTTACTACCTCTCAGTGAGTCAACTATGGTAATAGGTACCCGGAGTGTTACAGGCACATGTGCCAAGGCCTGGCGGAGGTGGCAGGGGGTTTGGAGAGGGCTTGGTTTGGTGATGTGTAGGAGGTAGCTTGGCGGTAATCTAGGCAGCCTGATCTTCCTGCCCTCTCTCCTTTTTTTTTCTGCCTTCAATATTTACTGAGCATGTATATGTGCTAGGTGTGCTGCTAGGGACTGGGGGTACAAGAATGGGCTTAGTTTAGCCTGGGAGATGCTAGTACATACCTTGGTGGCACACGGCGTAGTCAGCATGGACATGAAGCTGCTTTGGGAGCAGTGGTGGAAGACTTCACAGGGGAGATGAAAAACCCTCACGTGGGCAAGGAGGGGAAGAGAGTATCTGGTATGAGCTGCTCCATGACATTTAAGTACAAGCATCTAATCGGATCAACTCTCTCTCTGAGTCACTGCTAGCCAAAATAGACGAGAAGTCTAAAAATCTGTCATTATTTGGGGCAACCCCTCTCCCCCACGGTCTTCTGGGAACCCCAGAACTGATGTAGGTCTCAGTCTGTGGTTTCAGCTCTGCAGGGAGCTGAGGCCGCTCTCACAAGCGCATCTTTCACCATCTGTCTAGCATTGTGCCGCCTCTTGAACCAACCTTTTCCCAGCTTCCTGTCCCGACCAGCCTGTTCCCCAGATGACGAGCAGCTTTGCGGGTGGCACCAATCTCACTACACCATACTGTAGCTACCAAGGCCAGGGCTTGGTGCCTGCATTTTCCCTGGCACCACACTGTCACCAGCCTTCAAAATCTCAGCCCTCACCAACAGGCTGCATTGAGCCGAGCCCTTCTTTCTACTCCTTTGAGCCAAAATATAAATCCATGTCGACTGCCCCCTGGTGGTAGGGGAGCCTGGAATTTAGGAATAATGGTGGGAGAAATTCTCATTACTTTCCAGTGACTCAGAGGAAGCATGACTATCAAGTGATCTCCCAGTAATAGTAGCAAGAGTATTCCTGGAAGAGCAGATGGCTAAGCAAAGACACAGAGGTGACACTGTGTTGGGGTCTATTGAGAGTCTGCATTGGTGTAGGATGTCAGTAGGAGATCAGGTGAGAGAGGGAGGTTGGACCAGGTGGTGAAGGGTCGCGAAGGTCAGCTAATAGGACGAATCTAGCTTTCGCCTGAAGCAGAGTAGGGATGTGACCCGATATGGAGTTTACAAAGATCATTGTAACTGTGTGTGTGTGTGTGTGTGTGTACGTGTGTACGTGTGTACGTGTGTGTGTACACAACAAACAAAAGGCTACTAAAATAGAACAACTTGCCTGCTGCATAACCCCTTGGAGTGGGCCTTGGACTGGTTCTGTCCTGTCTCTTGCAATGTGGAGCGATAGAGCTCATGGGCACATGGCCAGATGCTTGCTCCGCTTCACCGTGGCTCTTAATTCAAGCAAAGTAAAGAGAAGGGTGAGGATATTATAGCTTATGTCCCACGGGATAGGTGGGTAGCAAAAACCAGTCAGAGTGATGACAAAATTAATTTTGTATCCTTGTCCTTGGGAAATCAAAAATAATGGGCCTTAGAAGACTCTTCTGTCCAGGTTCCTTAGTAGAAGTGAGGGGTAGATTAGACTAAAGGCTTTTCGTTTCCCCATGATCCCAGCCAGATCCAGTTTCAAGGACTTGGAGCTTCCTCTTGGAGCCAAGAAGAGAGTTCAATTCCCCCTAGTCCTCAAATAACTCCAAAACCAGAGGAACTGCCAGCAACTCCGGCATCAGAAAACCCAGAGCCAGGTAATAAGATGAGAGGGAAAAGTGCCCAGCCATGACATTAAGTGGGATTTATTTTCATCAACTCAAGTTCCCTATTGTAGGGCACACTCCTCCCCACCCTGCAAATACAGCCATATTTTAGGCTACAACTCTGAGGGTTTCAGGGCTGTCTGAGAAATAATGGCTGTGTGTTGTCATTGCATAGATGTGCCCTTTCCAAATGCACAAAACAAGAAGGTGACCTGCTGATTCAGTGGAAGGCAATAAACCACACATTCAATTAGAATGACATATATTTAATCACAATTGTCTAATGGTATTTGAGATTTCTTATTTAATCAGTAATGAGACAACCCAGCAATTAATGTTCCTGAAATTGTGGCCGCCCTTACCAGTGCAGTGTTGATTTTAAACTAATCTTTCTATTTTAAATGCTCTTTCTATTTCTGGAGTTAATAAAGGTGCTCTAATGAGTTATATTAAAACATCAATTTCTTCTTTTGTTGCACTCAAGTTTATCATGGTTTTTAATCAAAATATTGAGTTAATTTGCAGTTAAGAGTTTTGGACATCAGGGTTTGTCTGGTGGAGAAGCCAAGGTGGGAGGTGGCTGGCTTATTTCTCTCCGACTCTTCCAGTCATTTTGGCCCCTCTGGAGAGGTTTGAGGACAGGGACAGCTTCGTGGGGGTGTGACCTACGGTTGCACAGGCCCCATGCTCAGCAGGGCCCTGTGTTTGGTTTAATGTGTTACTCAACCTTGAAAGTCTTCTTACCTTTTGAAAAAGGGACCCCACATTGTCTTTTTGCATGGGGTCCTGCAAATTTTATAGTTGGTACTGTTTGAGGATCTGTCAGAATTGGCCACTCCTTGAGTTAGTGCTGTGAACTCTAAGCTAAGGAGGGCAATGTGTGGCATGGGTGGCTAGGGGGCAGCGCGATGCAGTCTGTCCTTGAGTTTCTCACATGGCTTTTTATGTCCCCGAAGCTTCTTTTTTTGCAATCCTAAAGCTCAGGCTGTAGGAATACCAAATAAAAGTAGATGTCCGTGAAAGGGAGCATGAATAGAAGTTTGATTCTTGGGAGGGGAAATTTTTTTTTCCCTGAAATCCATTTAAAAAATTATAACAATGACTAACCTTTATTAGTATCTACCATGACCTGGGAACTGTTCAAAGCATTTTACATGTATCTCATTTAATGCTCACAACAATCCTGTGAAGTAATTACTGTGATTAACCCCAACTTGGAAACTGAAGCAAAAAGGTTCAGCAAATTGCCCAAGGCCATATAGTCAGTAAATGGCAGAGTGAGGCTTAAATCCAAAGTTATGTTCTGGCATGGTAGAAAAAGATGAGTTTTGGAGAGAGGCAGATTTGTGTTTGTTGTTCCTTCTGCCATTTGTTAGCTCTGTGAACTTTGGCAAATCACTTAACCTCTCTGAGCCTCAGTTTTCTCATTCGTAAAGTGGGGATAAAAGAACTACCATGTAGAGCTGATTTGAAGGTGAAACAAAATGATACATGCAAAGCGTTTAGCCTGGTGCCTGGCACAGTACCCATTAAATGTGAGGTCATTTCTCTGACACCTTACAAATTTGTACCCAAGCTCTCCTGCAGAAAGCCTTTATTGCCTGCTGTCAACTCATACTCCTCACTCATTTGCTCTATTATTTCCTTAAGAATTGTATTTATATCATTATATCGACAAACGCTTGTTTTATATTAATTTATTCATCAATAATTTGTTGAGCACATGATACGTTATTAATTTAGTGGTTAGTGTGTTCCAACCATGAGCAAG
Organism: Pteropus alecto; assembly: GCF_000325575.1. Taxonomy (NCBI): domain Eukaryota; kingdom Metazoa; phylum Chordata; class Mammalia; order Chiroptera; family Pteropodidae; genus Pteropus; species Pteropus alecto. The sequence continues at coordinate 5,320,450 of NW_006436289.1, read as the reverse complement.
GCACTGTGCTAGGCATTATACTATGTTTATGCAGTGTGTACTGTGTTATCATGCAGGGTGTATTGGTCAAGCAAAAGTGCAGTTCATGTTTCAAGGGGTTCGGATTCTACTTGAGAGATGCAATTCATAAACATGTGAAATATGAAAATCACTAGTAAAATATTCTATAATTGTGTCAAAATGAGTATACAGAGGATGATAAGTGTGTGTGAATTTGTTCATTCATTTAAATATTTATTTAAATTTTTGTTTTAGATATTGTGCCAGGTGCTGGGAATATAATGATAAATAAAATTAAATGAATGAATGAATGAATGACTAAATAAATAAATAAATAAATAAATAAAACCAATAGGATCCCTGTTTTCATGGAATTTATATTCTAATTAGGATGATAGACACTGAATAAATAGATACACATAATTAGTTACTTTTCTAATAGTGATATGGAAGAGAAGTATGGGAGTGATTAGTGCTCAGAAGAAAGGGACAGATAGCTATAGCCTGGGGTTGTTAGAGAGTAGTTTGTGGGAAAGGTCAGATCGAAGAATGGTAGATGTGAACAGCTGGAAAGGAGAGATGGGGCCCAAAGTTCAGGATATAGGAACAGTCAAGGTTAAGGTGATACTGGTCATACTTTACATTTGGATTGTACTTTAAAATTGCACAGTGCTTTCACATACATGATGCATTAGTTAGGATGGACTGAGTTGTGCTATAGTAACAAACAGCCTGAATGGATTAAGTTTTAGATCTTGTTCACCCTACTTGTTCACTGTGGGTTGATGGGGAACTCTGCTCATCATAGCCACTCAAGGATGAGGTTCATCTCAACCTTTGCCTTCAGAATCACCATAGCAGGGGGAAGGGAATGGTGCAGTGGCTCTATGTTAGTTATCGATTGCTGCATAACAAATCACCCCAACATGCATTTATTATGTCACCACCATTTCTGTAGACCTTAACTGGATCCTTCAGCTCAGGGTCTCTCATAAGACTGCAGTCAAGGTGTCAGCTGGGGCTGCAGTCATCTCAAGGTTTCACTGGGCCAGGATCCACTTCCAGACTCACTCACATGGTTGTTGGGGCTGAGGGCCAGAGGTCATCTTTAGTTTCTTATTGGTGGCTTTCTTCATCAGGGCAAGCACATGAGAGAGAGAGAGAGAGAGAGAGAGAGAGAGAGAGAGAGAGAGAGAGG
>NW_006436289.1:5300058-5319239 GCF_000325575.1 Pteropus alecto | reverse complement strand
TATATAGGTGTCTCTTCATAAGAGCGAGAACAGAAGAGAGAGAGAGAGAGAGAGAGAGAGAGAGAGAGAGAGAGAGAGAGAGAGAGAGAAAGAAAGAGAACACTGCCAGCAAGACAGAAGCCATTGTCTTTTATTACTTAATCTTAGAAGTGATATCTCATTATTTTTGCCATATTCTATTCATTAGAAGCAAGTCTCTAGGTCCAGTCCACTTTCAAAGGTAGGAGACACAAGTGTGAAAATGCCAGGAGGTGAAGATCATCAGGAGCCATTTTAAGAGGTGCCTGCTACAAGCTCCTAACATTTCCATTTTCCATTCCCACCCATTAGAGGCATGATCCATGACCACACCTAACTTTAGAAGAGGTAGAGAACAACAATGTTACCATGTGCCTGGAAGGAGAACTGCGATATTTGTGAACAGCTCTGATTACTAACAGAAATGACCCCATAGCATAGAGCCTAGTTTACTAGTGAGAAAGTCTGCAGAGGGTTTTAATCAGGGACTCGTTAGAATGTTAGATTGGGATTTATGAGATTAATTGACTTATAAGAAATCTGTAGTTAATGAATATTTTTGAGCAAGAGAGTAATTTAACCAGGAAGTCTTGAAATTATTATTAACTGGTTATTTAAATTGAAAAAGTAGAAATATATATGTGAATGGAAAAATTCAGAGTACAGAGAGATATGTAAGAAAAAGCAAGGTCCCCAGCTCCTAGCTCTACCTCCCCAGAGTCAACCATTTTTTCATTTTCTTACATATCTTGGAAATATTTAGGAATATATAAGTCATATATATACATGTTCTTCCTCTTCTTTTAAATCAATTACACATGTACTGTACATACATTGTTTTAAATCTTTTTTTACCTCACCATACATCTTGGAGATAATTTCATAGCACCTATAGGTCTCTCTCATTGAATGTTTTAGAAGGATTTAAACTGGTAGCCATGCAGAATAGAGCAAAGAGAATGCAGGAAAATAGACCAATGGAGTGGCTCTTCCAATAATTCTGATTATTTTTATTTATTCATTCATCGAACATTTATTTAAGTCTTTACTGGACTCTTGTGATATCAAGTCATGTAAGAAATGGCCCTTGCCTTCAAATAGTGCAAGGGAGCTAAGACAAGTAAACAAACAAATCATAATGCAATGTGCCTAAATGTTGTAACTGGAGTGAAGTGACAATGTCTGGACTAGGACAGCTCTAGTGGCTGGAATACTTTTTCTTTGGAAAAAATGACAAAGGGCAGCTGCAGGCCCTCTTGAAAGGGTGAGCTGACATATCTTTCATTTATTCTATACTCTCTTGTCTCCTCTGTCTCCCCCATTCCATCCCCATGCACACCCTGACATAACATGTGATGTAGACTAGTATCCCTGACAGACCGAGGACAAGGCTGAGGAGAAGTTGACAATGAAGTCAATGGTTTCTCTGTTGTTTCTCACCTTTGCCAATGGCATCTCCAACTCTGCCTGGTTGTACTATAGACAGTGAGCAAATTCTTGATTATGCAGGAAGATGAGCCTCTGATTCATTTTTGATGTTCAATGTTATGAGGCAAGCTCCCTGGCCATCTGTTCAAAAAAGGAATGTGTTATATATTTGGATTATTTTATTTTTATCTTAATCAAGTGGCAACTTTCCATCTTGATGCATCTTAACCTGAGCAGTTGTGGCTGGAAGGCAATGGGCTTGAACAGACTGATGAGGGAGGAGGAGAAGTATGTGCCACCTGGTGCAAAGCTGGTGTCAGATGCAGAAGCAGAGTCTCCTCTGCACAGCCCTTTCACCTTCCTAATTAGAGAAGAAATTGCAAGCCCTCTAGCCAGCAGCAAAATGCTTAGAGCACTGGCCTCCTGGGGCTCATTACACGAATGGGGGCAAAAGACCAAAACTGTCAGGATCTGCTGGTTACAGCCAGGGCGTCTTGGGCTGGGGTAAGAGTCATGCAATAGTTAAAGGCAACTGAGCCAAAGGGAAGGTAGTTGCAGCTTTCTCATTAGAAACAGCCAAAACATCTTAGTTCATATACTGACATTAGGAGATTTAAGTTTTTCCAGCCATTGACAGTAGATGAAAATGTGCAATTATGTTCCAGGATCTGGCTCTAGGACCTCACAGAATGAATGAGATGGAATAGAGGGCAATAATCCAGCCATTTGTCTTAGTTTGGGTTTCGCTGAAAGAGGAGCCTAAAACAAAGATTGGGAAGCAGTTTATTTGGTTGTGATCCAAGGAAAAAGAGTGAGGGACACAGGGAAGGAGGAAAAGTCGATAGCTGGTTACCACAGTGGGCAACTGGGCTCATTCCTGATGAGGACCTGTCAGAATTGTCCCCCTGGAAGGGAGACTGGTGCATTTATCCACAGACTTCCAACCTTATTGGTTGAGGATTGATGTTTGGGGTGTTCATCCCTTACCTTCAGGCTGCTCTTAACAACTGGGATCTAGAAAAAGTCCTGAGGTTGTCAAGCAGAGAGACAAGGAGGGTACTTGAATCAGTTCCCTGCCCGGTGCATGGACACTGTTTGTCTCAGCTGCAGCTGAAAGCCCAGGTGGGCTGGAGGGAAGTGGCGTGGGGCACAGATGGCATCCCTGTCATTGCTGGAGGAAGGGAGTGGGGAGAAGGGATACTACTTAGTCATGGAAAGTGACCAGTGTGTGAGTTTTGTTGAGATGGCAGGCACAGTATTAGTCCCCAAGCTCAGATGAGTAAGAAATCTCAAATTCTGTACTTGCTTATAAATTCACCTGGTTTTGCCTCTGCGTTCCCATTGTACTGTGCTGGTGGGAAATTTAATCTCATTTTGGGCTCTCTTTCCCCTGTGCCAACCTCCTTCCTTGCTCCAAGACTTTTTCTGGGTTTCTGTGAGCCATCGGAAGCCTCTAGGAAGGAAGCTTTGTGCTTGTGCAGCTATCTGTAGAGAAGACTGTGATGCTTACATCGTACATAGAGTTTTTGTTTTTGTTTTTGTTTTTCTTTTTGTTTTGTTTTGGTGGCGGTAACTTTTCTGGTTAACTAGTCAGGTTGAGCTAGCTGAGCACTTTCTCTTTTGCAAGCTGCTCTATTTTGCACACTTTGAGGTCTGTGAATGACCATGCACAGAGAATGTTTCTCTGTAAGATGTGATAGCTTTTGTGAATAGTTACTGTCCCACTGTCTTTCCACCAGTGGCTTGGTACTCTGTGATCTAAAAGCTCATCCCTGCGGCCATCTCCAAGTGATACAGTGGCTTCTGCGTGAGAAGTAGAGCACAACACTGGTGCCTAGATGCTGGCAGTCTAGACACATTTGCTGTTAGTTTCTTCATGAACTCGCCTACGGGTCTGTTTATTTTTCGACTGCTTAATTTAATTTAATTAAAAAACTATCATTCAATAAGCTTGAATTTTTTTTTTTGATTTATAGTTCTATGAGTTTTAACATGTATGTAAATTTGTGAAACCACCACCAACACATATCAGGACATAAAACTGTTCTAATCACCCCAAAAAGCTGCTTCGTGCTTCCCCTTGGTAATCATATCCTCTCTCTACCTTTCATCAGTGGCAACAACTGCCCTATTCTTTATTTCTACAGTTTTGTCTTTTTGAGAATAAGATCTTCATGTTTTAAACATTGGAATAAAATTGTATTTGGTCTTGTATTAATATACACACACATTTACTTGTCTTCTGGGTTACGAAAGCAAGGATTAGACAATACTCGCACAGTCATGTGTGTCAAAGTGACGCTAGGAAGATGCCATCAGATAGATGCTCTTAGAGAGGGCAATCAATTGTGCCAATGTCACCAACCTTATAGTATTTCAAAGCGTCTAGCTCTGCTTTCTTTCTCTCTTGCTTATCGTTGGGAGTATGTAAAATGACTTCTTTTTCTTAATACCACCACAAAGTCTCAACAACCAAAGTGATCTCTTTTTGAATTTTGTGATCAGACATTGGTACATCCACCTTCCAGTTGCTTTTACAGCAAAATCCCTGCTCAATGGGAGGAATCTTGGCTTTCAGTTTCTATTGTATCCATGGGTTCAACCTTGAGAATGATGGTCTTTCCTGTTAGGCCTTTCATGAAAATATGCATCTTGGCAGTGGTTTTATCTGAGATAGTGGATCTGAAAGGAAGAATCAGTTCTGATTAAATGTTGCTCTAATTTAGCTTAGGCCAGGTTAAACCTGAGAGGAAAAGGAATCTAATATCGCAATTAGGGTTCTGACCTGAAGACTCAGAGGAGCACTGGTAATTATAATTGGACCATCTTGATCTAGTCATTTGGACTCTTAAAGGAATTAATTGGAGCTGCTCTGAAATAAAGCAGAAGACCCTGAGAGAAGCAGCCTTCCTACCTACTTCCCTCAGATTCTGCAGCCTGGCAATCCCAGGGATGGGCTAGAGAAAAAGGGAATGGAGTTTCTAGGATATCTCCAGGAATGAGAATTTTTTCTACAGAAATAGAGGAGGAGGTGCATGACCCATCTCTGGAACCCTCTGGTACTCTTATTCCAGTCCCGGGCAGCACGAAAATGACTGCTGAGCTATCTCAGGACTCTGAAAAGATTCCTACACACACATATATGATAATGGTCTTAGACTCTTTTAAGGCAGAAGAACTTAGAAGATTTTCTATCTCTATTAGCTAGGTTTAAGCTTAGCTATGAGCGATAGAAAATTCAATACAAAAGTGACTTAAACTAACTTGAAGTTTATTTCTCATGTAAATGTAGGCTGTCCTGAACTGGCATGGCCGTTTCTCAGTCATCAAGGATCCAGGCTTCTTATCTCTGGTTGCCCTCTATCTTCAACATGAAACTTCCACCTACGGTCCAAAATGGCTGCTCGAGCTCCAGCCATTATGCTCACATTTATAGAGCAGGAAAAAGGAAGGAGGAGGAGTCAGAATCTTTCTCTTTAAAGGCTCTGTCCAGAAATCACACTTAACCACTGCACTAACAAAATCTTCTTACTTTTCTTTGTCCAGGACTTACTGAGCCGTAACTATCAAGGGAGGTTGGGAAATGTTGCCTTTATTTTACAGGTGCCCAGCCTAGGATCAGAGAATATGGGTGGCCGTCACACCCTGCTAAGGTAACCTCAAAACTTCCATTAGAGAAGAGTTATAAAAAGAAAATATCTGGATGGGGGTGTGAACAGAAAGATCTTGATGCCTGGAGCTTCACCTTCTGTTCTGTGTTGTCATACTTACTTGACTTACCCTGCCTGAGGGCAGAGAACTTCCACTTTGAAATTTAAACTCAGAGAACACACCTCCTTTCTTTCTTTGTCCCTAGCATGAATGGGATCTCCTGGCATTTTCAAAGATCTTTATTAAATACTCAGGTGTAAAAAGAAGAAAATAAACAAAGTGAATCCTGATGCTCAGAGACTTAAAACTTACAGATTTGGATCTTAAGGTAACTGCTTTCCACCCACAAAGAGCAGATGTAAATATGCAAAAATCGTGCCTAACTTTGTTCCTTTTAGCTGCTGTCTGTCAAGTGTCCGTGCTGAGGAGAATAGCTTTAGTTTTCCCTAGAACAAGGCGCAATACCATTTCAAACTCTGCCATCCCACTGCGCTCACCTTTTGGCTATCTACTGAGGGGTAGGCTTTGTCAGTGATCACTTCTGCTGATTTAACTGGTAAGACTCTTCCTCTCTATGCAGGAATGAAATTTGTCCTTTCAGGCTCATAGGACAATTGGATTTTCACCACACTTTAAAGAGTATATCTTGGAGATTTTCTCATATTAGCTCCTATGGATCTAATGCATCCTTTTTGACAGTTGCATAGATATTCCATTGTGTGATAATTCCAGTTTATTTAACCAGACACTGATTGCTGAATGCTTTAAGAACTGATGTTCTTATAGCAGAATTGTTTTTTTATTGATTTTTTAAAATTACATTTATTGTGGTGATGTGTATACCGTCCAATATGTCATACGTATATTGCATTTTGGGTTCACCACCCAAAGTTAAATTTCCTTCGATCACCATATATCCATATATTTGACCTTTACCTTTATTGATTGTTTTTTTTTTGAACAGAGTTTAGAGGGAGCCGTAATGGGAGGAGGAGCTGTTGGGTTCATGGACTGAGAAGACCAACTTTTCTCACCTCACAATATTTTGAAAGGTGGCTTCATCTGAGGAGCTTGAGCTAGAAGAGTCCAATAAATTGTGGACAAGTGAAGTCTTCTAAATTTTCTGGAGACTGAGACCAAATCCTTGGGATCAGAGAAAAGAATAAAGTCGTTAACTTAAAGACTGGGTCCACTGAAACAGCAGGTAGGCTGACCACAAATTTTTAAAGGTCATACCTCAAAGTAAAACCTTAGCCTCTAACACTCAAGCTGGTTGATGCAAAAAGCATAGGTGGATGACACGGAAGATGAAGCTTTAGAAATCAACAATGGCAGAAAAAATGACCATTTAGTTTCTTCGCCAAACTTCCCAACCTCATTGTGATTGTTCTTAAATAGCACCAGCCTCGACAGTTTGTAAAGTAAGCACGTTTCCATGTTTTTAAGGACCCCAGCCTCCCAAATAGGTTTGCCTCTCTTCCCTGACCTCCCCACCTCAACTGTTGGCCTTCTCCTGTCCATTCAGAGTTCAGCTATTTTTCTGTTCTTTTGCTATCAACATATACTCTCGAAAATGATACAAAAACTACTCAAGTTGTTCACAGTATAACTGAAATTGTCAGTAACTATTTAAAGTGATATCAAGTAGAAAGGGTAATTGAAAAGTTGTGTGTGTGTGTGTGTGTGTGTGTGTGTGCGTGCGCGCGCGCACGCACACACATATATTTTCATTAAAATTTTTATTATAGAATTTTCAAACCCCGCAAAGGGGAGGGAATAGTGTAATAAATCCATACAAGCCCATCTGAGATTTTTGCTTCCATTTTTATCCGTCTTCCCCCAGCATAATGAATTACTCTAAATTATTTAAATTTTAAAAATTTAATCCACAAATATGGAAAAGAAAGGTATATTTAGTGGGCTTAAAACCTCATGGGAAGTTTAGTAGGGCAGTGGCTGCCTGGGTTGAGAATGAAAGGGGTGCAGTCAGGATGCAGCAGGAAAGAATTCCTGGGTTGCGTAGGACACCTGCCACCAACACAGAGGAGGAGCAGTAGGACATGCCGTGTACCTCCCTCTTATTGTCTCTGCTTTCGGCCAAAGGAATGAAACTCTTAGTCTAATATTTGAGGCACTTATAGCTGGTGGGAGAGAATGTTCTGGAGGGAAGAGGACTTTTCATGCTCAGAACACCCCCAGTAGGGAGTTGTCTGTTCTTCCACCTTCCACTTTGCATCACTGTCTAACTCCTTGATGTAGTTTGAACAGAGTGGGTTGTGAATGTCAGGCAGAACACAAGCCTTGCTGTTAGTGAGTGTGTCTGCGGAGGGGAACAAAGCCAGGCGAGGCTTCAGGTGACAGCCTGCACATCGAGTGGGAGGAGGGAGCAACAGAACTTGCCATTTGGAGGGACGATGGGCTTCAGGCCTCCTGCAGGAGGATCAGCAGCTGTCAGTGTTATCCAAACTCCACTCTCTGCTAAAAATGAAGATGTCATGGAGACAGAAGGAAATGCCAGTCATGTCATTTGATTTGCTAGTTTTTCCCGGCAGCAGTTTTGTCTCCAAGACTCTTTTTTTGGCAAGCCAGTGGGTCCCAAGGACAGCTTTTTTTTGCATGTGCGAGAAGCCAAGGGGTGGTTTTCTGTGTGAGGGGTTTGTGTGATGCGGGCGGGTGGGGAGCAGGGGAAGGCGGCCGAAGACATGTGGGATGGGGCGTATTCAGTGGCATCTTTGGAAGCTGCTGCCCTACACCTGTCTGTGGAATGGGTTCCAGGATGTTTGCAGCATGAGTTGGCTATTTGAGGAACAGGTGTTTTTGGGGTAGATTTCCCAGCTCTGGTTAGACCAAAAGATTAATGATGGTTCAAGGTCACTGATGAACCTGGCAGGATGGCAGGAGCCAAGAGGGGCCTGTTTCTCTTTCTGCTGCTCCCTCAGGAGAGTTCACAGGCTGCATAAGTTGGCCCTGGGCTCAGATAGATTCTGCTGCCACTTGGGTGCCACCTACAGAATATTAAGGACTTGTAGGAAAGAATCTGGTTGTTCACGGTGAGACCTGCAGTTTGACCACATGGCCTTGCTCAAGTCTGGTGAACTACTTTTAGTGTGAGAGCACTCATGAAGACTACTAGCTTTGGCTTCAGCTAAACGGAATCAGCAAGCCCTCTACTTCAGCACTAGCTCAGTAGAATTAGGGTGAATGGGGGATGCTCAGGTGGGGTGGGGCCAAGAGTGGATGGAAGATTTCCATGGTGGAGTAAGTTGGGAAACTGTGAGTTGAAGAGTTTGTTACTTTCCAAGTGACTTTCTAAGAGAGAGCAATAGTAGGCTGTTTTCCTACTATTTGTTTGTCTATAGATCACTTGTTGCATGTCTTTCCCCAAACACATTTTGGGAAATAGAGTCTTTCCTGAATGAAGATTATTCTACTGACTTTCAAAGTTGTCAACACCAAAAAGCTCAAAGTCTAAACATCTCTCAAGTATCTTTTAATCTGGATTTTCTCCACTTTTTGGGCTCATATTAAAGCAGAAGTAAATTGACGCATATTGTTATAAGCCCCTCTCAAAGGGTTTTGAAATTTTAATTAATTATTTATTTCCTTTCTATTTTATTAAAAAAAAAAATAGAAAAAAAACCCTACTTTGCATCTGTGTAACTCCCCTTGGGAACCGGAATACATTCTTACTATTTCAACAACCCTGACAAGGCCCTTTTCATATTTATGTTTTACAGTTGGGGACACTGAGGCTCAGAGAGGTCTAGTCCTTGGCGCAGGGTCTTGTAACTGATATCAAAGATGTGGACTAGAGTTTTTTTAGTTCCAAAGTCAGTGTTCTTGCCTCTCATGTGAAGGAGGGGTTTTCCCTGTTTTGTGTCTGTCTTGCCTGCAAGAATATAAATACTTTCCTTGAGGCTGGAGACTTTGTCTGTTTTGTTCACTCCTGAATCTTAGGGCCCAGCACATAGTAGGTACTCTATAAATAGTCACTGAAGGAAGGAATCAGTGTCTTCTCATCTATGTGGTATATATGTATTAAATGTCTCTTCTGAATCTCCAGGGAGGTAAGTTTGAGAAAGTGCGGATTAAATCACAGCCCTGGTGAGGCTGAGTGAAACAATAAAGCCGGGGTTGTTTTAGGGGACAGGAAAAAGACGTTAGCCCTGTAGCAGTACTCCAGCATTGCTTCTGAATCCTGACTTCTTTTAAGTTTAAAAGAAAGAAAGGAATATTAACCACGTATGCCCAGGGAAATAGCAGTTAAAATAGTATAGAAAGGTGTGACATGACACGAAACTCCTTGTTCCTCCGTTGCTTGACTTTTGTTTTGGGGGGTGGGGTGGTGGTTTTGCCCACAACTCAGATAATATGCTTACATTTCTGTTTCTTGATTCATCAACTTGAAGCAGTAGCTATTGACTCCCACTATGATAGATGAGGCATGTATCTTCCCCTAACTTCTTCCTGCCAAGTTTTGTTATATTTTTATTCTATTTATTTCCTCTATGATTTAAAATAAGGTGCTTAAACTTTCATTCCTTGATTTATTAACTTCATCAGTACCTCTTGTTTCTCCACTGTGTAACATGAGGGAATTAGTTCCACATTTCCTTCTTCCTGTTCCTCCTCCCAATATTGGTCAGTGCTAACTTTGCTTTTACTTTGTCAAAGGGTGGAAACATGTATATTTCATACTGTAACCATAATTAGTCCTCTCATGATTTGTTTATATATAAGCAATTGAAAATCAATACATAACTCCAACAAATTGTGATATTTTAAATATTAGTCACTGTAGAATCAGTAGAGTGTGTAGATCTATAAAGGAGATGTAATCCTATGTGACTAAATCATGGCTGCTCAAAGGAAGTTGTTCCAAGTATCAAGGTCAAATGGATCCCTATTCTACTCTATCAGTTCTTCAAAATAATAACTCGTTTTTATTTATCTTATATTTGGAACATGGCTCTCATCCTGGAATTTCTAAATGTATATGTCTCTTGTTGACTGAAGTAACACACACCTTCTTCATTATATTAGTAAGAATGTCCAACTTCTTAATTATGCTACTTGTAGAATGGCCAATTTGGAAGACTTCTTTCTGAGCTTTTTCAGTGCAATCCTGACTTAGTTCCACTATTTGCTGGGTCTCAGGTCTGTCTTTCTTAAGTCTGAGAGATTGGATATACAAATGAACAATGGCCAGAAGGTATTAAAAAAATTGAACTCTGATCCAAAATCTGTAAGCAACCAACTTAGGACACCAACCTATTATCTACAGTAACCAGCCCAGAAAGTCAGCCTTGTAGGAAGTCAGACTTGTAGGAAGTCAGACTATTATCTCTAGCAACCAGCCCAGGAAGCCAAACAATAACTGCTATAACAATAGTCCCCACACAACCAGGACGTGATTAATATCTGACAGTTTCCCTAATTTTTGTCTCTGCTTACAACTTAGGACCAACCAGTGAAAGCCAAATATGTTCCCCCAGCCAACCCATAGGATGCCCTGCTTCTAGGTAGACTCCATGCTGCTTCCCCATGCCGACAACTTCCAATCAGGGCATATCTGAAGCCTTCCCTTTTTTCCACTATAAAGCTTTTCCATGCCTCTGCTTGTATATGAGTCTGCCAAACACAGGTGATGGTGGCTGACTCCTTTGTAAGCTCTGAATAAATAACCTTTGCTTGTTTTCATTTGGTTGGTCTTTGGTTATTTACACAGGTTTCTTCTTATTTGTTTGCTTTTCTGGAGTATATCCTCAGGTGATTTTTTTCAAGTAGAACATCTGGGTCTTTGCAGGTTGCAAATATCTTTTTTTTTTTTTTGTCTTCTCATTTGGCTGGCTTCTGGGTTCAAAATAACTTTACTCAAAAATTTGGAAGAATTACCCCACTGTCTTCTATCATTCAGAGTTGTTATCGAGATGATTATCAATCCTTTGTTGATAAACTCTTTCCTGAAGTGGTGGTTTTAGAAACTTCTCTTAGTCCATATTCTAAAAATACATGAGGATATATCAAAAAATTGGCTTTTTAGAATCATCTTCCTCAATACTTGATGGGCTTTTTAGCAGTAAAGCCCTTAGAAATATTTATTTGATTCTTTTCTCCCATCCTTTTTCTTGGTTCTGTCTCTCTGGACTTCTGTAAGATGCATATTGGACCTGATTAATCTTCTATGTCTCTCAATTTTTCTCTCACATTATATCCATCTCTATCTTTTTGCTTTCTATGTTGGTGTATTTTTTCATATTTATGTTTCAATAATTATAATATTTTCATAGCACTCTATTCTTTATGGATGCAGTTTCTTCTTAAATATCTTTGGGATTACTAAATTGAATTGTTTAAGTCATGCTTATTTCCTCTGTTCAGTTTCTTCAGGGGCCTGATTGTTTCTTAAGCTGTTGTTCCTTTGTGTTCTCCTTAAGGGTCTATTGATCCTTGATTGTCCCTGTATATTTATGAGGGAAGGAGCTGGTTGATTACCATAGGTAGCCTATAAATTTCATTGCTATTACCCTTCCTCTGAAGGAAAGGGCTGATGAATGTGAACAGGCCATTTGTATAGGTCAGCTTCATTTTAGGATGCATGAGTGGGGAGCAGTAGGAAAATCTGGGATGGCTCTACTTTGGGGATGCCTGTTCCACTATGAAATCCTCCCCATTTCCAGGAAGAACTCCCAATTTCTTCTGATTTTTCAGTTTCAGCCTGGGGGCAGAATGCTGGAGAGCTGACCCTCAAAGACCTCCCTTCAGTCAGTGACCTTCACAGCAGCTCCTCCTTTCACTCTAGGTCTCCAGCAGCTGATTTGGGGGTGGGGGAGGATGGCAAGGAGCGGGTCTCTGCCTTGAAAAATGGCTCTTGTCTTATTGCAGCCCTCTGTCAGTGTTGTTTGCAATCAGTATGATTTAATTCATCTTGTGACTTATTTAGTTCTTTCCTATCCTACTTTCTTTCCTGAGTATTTTTATAAATTGATAGACTTTTACTTTTTTAAGTAAAAAGTGTTTTTGGTTGGATTTTGGAGTGGTCTGCTTTTTCTACCACCTTTTAATGCCCCACCTCTTTTTTTTTTTTTATGTTAGGTTTAGAACTGAGGTAGTCAGGACAAAGATTCTATGACCAAAGGTGAATCAATTCAATCTTATACTTTACTGCCATCACCCCAAAGCACCCTGCAAGCCACAAAGAGACAGAGAATATAGGATAAAGAATCAATGACAAACAAGGGTGGGAGTCCTTTTGGTCTTTTCTATTTACAAGAGGCAAATGGCAGACCTCATGGGAGCACAGCTGTGGCCCAGGGAGACTTGCTGGGTTCTGTTACATTCTTGCTGTGTTGAGAGTGGCCAAATAATATCATGAAGAACTGGCAGAATTTGTTTGAAAGGGCATCCAGAGTCTATTTCACTCTCTCCTAGATTCTTCCTCCAGTAGAAATTAAAGTTATGGTAACATAACTTTGGAATAACAAGATATGCATGTTTCTCAGAACAATTCAAAGATATACTCATAGACGACTATGCTTAGAAGGGGGAAAAATAACTCTGCAAAGAAAATGTATCAATTATTTGGGGAACTGATTAGAAAAAAAAGAAGACCTTGATGTTATTTCTTGTATATTGTGCACAGAGTGTGAGGAGAGAGTAGACATCATTGCCTGGTGTCTGGTCTAGAGAATGGCTGTCTGGCACTTGCCTGGGATATTCCTTATATTCCACCCTGACAGAACCTAAAAGATAATGATTCTAAGATGTCAGACTGCTAGCAATTTGTTCCAGCGGTCCTCATACTGTGACAGAGCATTCGTTCTGTCCGGGTATCACATCTTCTCTTATAGTGAGCTTGAGTACATGCCAGGATCACACAGCCAACAAGAGGCAGAGCTGAGATTTGAATCCAGGACCTTCTGACCTTAGAGCTTGTGTTCTTTCTTTCAAAGCACTACCTTGCCTCATTTCTCTGAAGAAGTTAGCATCAAAAGGGTGAGAAGGATGTCCGGCTCAGCTGTGAACACTGATGGTGATACACTGTAAGGTGCCATTGGGTTCAGGGAAGTAGTAATGGGAGGGGCTAACTGAAGTATGGGGACTCTGTCCTGTCCATGATCCATCCCAGCCTCAATGAGGCACAGGGCTTCACCCAGTGCTAGTACTCGATCACTATTTGCTGTTGAATGAATGAGCTGGAGAAGCCAAAGGAAGTGTTGTGGAGAAGGCAGATTTTGAGCTGGGCTTTGAAGGAGCATTGGGTCTGGGAGGGTGGGGAGCTTTCTGGGGCATGAGGGACTGGATAGAGTGTATCATACAGGTGGGGGCAAAGGATGAGGGTTGCAGAACTGTGGCAGGTCAACTTGAAGAACCAACAAAGCCTTAAACATTAGAGAGGCTGGAGAGAAAAGGACAAAGGAATTGATCAGGGGGAAATTTGTGCTGTCTTTAAATATGAGCCATGATGAAGATTTCTGAGATTCCTGAAGATGAATAAAATTCTCTAATCTGATGAAATAATAATAATAGTTATTTTATTGAGTCTTCACCATGAGCCATAGATTTTGCTAAGTGCTTTACACACATCAACTGAGCTAATTTTTACTTCGGTTTGTGAAGTAGATATCATTATCCCTGTTTCTGGAGAGGAGGAAACAGAGGCTCCAAGAAACTCAGAAAGGTTAAGAAATGTGCCCCAGTTCACACAGCTGGCCAGGGGAGAGCAGGGACTTGAAGCAAGGTGGGTCTGCCTCTGAGGTTCTCTTACTGTCCAGGTTTTGCTGCTTCCCAGAAAGGGTGCAGTTGACTAAAGCTGCAGCAGTGGGTGTCCCTGGGTGAACCGGAGGCAGGTGAGGCTGGCTCGTAGGCAGTGTGGGCTCACCTTGCTGAGGTCCAGGCTGGCACAGGTTGACTGCTGCTGTGCTCTGGCAGAACCAATGCCCTCAAAGTCAATTCTAGCTACATTTCTCTGTGCTTCTATTGCTCAAAGACTTGAAAACAACCTCAAAGGAATAAATAAACGAGGGAACCAATATTTGCTCTCCTCTATAAGCTTGACTGGGAGTCTTTCTTCCAGTGCCTCACATGCAAAATGAAGTTTAAGGGAGCAGATTAACATTTCAAACTGGTTCATGCAATTAGACCACAACACCTGGTTTTGCAATAACTCTCATTTGCTGTGTGTACTGAGGGGTTCTTGAAATTCCCATGCTTGGTGGATTACCCTAGTGGCTGGTCACCAGCTGTTATGTTGGCATGTTGTGCGGCAATTGATTGCAGCTCCCCACTGGCATTTGGCAGAGGCCCCAGCAGAAGCAGGTAACAGGTTAATGCTGACACTTTCTCTTCCTCATTTCATGCGTGGCCCAGGCTCCTTTTTAGCGGTAAGTGGCTCAGGCTTAGGAGAAGAGACAAGAGCTAGGCCATGGTGGCTGGCAAGCACCATCCTTGCTTCAGCATCTGGGCCGATTAATCAAAGCCAAAGGTGAGCAGGGGGCAGTGTGTGGGAAGGAGAGTGCGAGACTACCATCCTTGAATCTATACTCTGCTTTGTGCAGCCCTGAGGCACACATCATCATTTTTGGGTTTTATAACAACTCTATTGATTGATAGAGCAACTTTTAGAATGTCATTTAACAACAAGAAACCCTAAATCCCCCCAAAAACTAAAACAAAAAATCTGGAGTCTGGAAAGAAAGATGTAGTAGACATTTATCATTTTTCCCCAACTACCTGACATTAAACTCTCTTCCCCATTGTGTGTGGTACTGGTGGGATGCAGGGCCCTGCCTCTCTCCCCAGAAACCAACACAGGACATTCTCCCTGTGTACGGCCCTGACCACAGGACACCAGCATGCGGCTTGGGGCCAATCAGATACTCCCACCCGGGACTTTGAATCTTTCTATCGCCAAGGTCTCAAAGATGAGAGTAAAAAGGTGAGGGAAAGGAAAATCAGAATCCATCCATTCAGCCATGGTCACAGTTGTACCCAGGAGCAGTTATGTCCTGGAGGAGCAGTGGGATCCTAACAAAAGGTTTTACCGTGACATAAATGTGTCACCTGTTAACTGCTGGGTTCTTGGGCACTTTCTAAGACTGGAGATAAGTTTTAGAGGACAATTGTAGAGTCTGAGAGCTCCTGAGAGTCTTCCCATGGCCAGCATCAGTCACTATTGCTTGCAACTATCAAATAAAAAACAAATCTGGATTTAGTAAGAAGAGACTTTGCTTGACACGATTATTCCAAGGGGTGTAGAGTGGAAGGACTGTTGCAATAGGGAGAAGCTCTGACCATAATATCTATAAGTATCTCAAAGGTTAAGCAAAAGGGGCTTTTCTTTTATAGAGAGGGATAAACAATGCTGGAAAGAACACAGCGTGAAACAGTGGAATAAAGTGATCAGGATAGTAGACCAGACCATGCCACACCATGAGGCCAGCCTGGCTCAGGCTGAGAGTGGGCCAAAGTTCAGGCACCTGGGAGAACAGAGACAAACCTAACTATTTGGTTAACAAGCATTTTGTTTCAATTGAACCATTGGCGACAAAACAGTTCAGCTGATCATTTATGAGACCAAGAATGGGAACTTGAAGGGGCTGCGTCTGGCCTTGTCATACATAAACAAGGCTGGCTGTGAGTCTTATCTAAGTTGTATGGAGAAGTGAGGTTCTTTGCAGTGCACCATTTCCTGGAATACAAAAGGTTGTGTGTAGTGGGGTGGGGTTAACCTTCACTGTTTTCCAGGAGTTCAGGGCTCAGGCAAAATTCAAGACTATCACAATCCTTGTCGAAAAGAAGGAAACATGTTTATAAGCCTCTACCACTGCCAGGCACTCTTACATATAGTATATTATCTCGATTACAACCCGTGAGAAAGGTTCTTAGTATCACCACCATTTTGCAAATAGGTGCAGTGTGGAGCAGAGACTGAGAAATTTCCAAGGTGTTACACCAGGAAATGGCTGAGCTTAGCCATGAACCCTGGTTTCCTAAGTTCCAGGTCTATGCATGTCCTTCATGCCTTGCTGCCTCTCTGCATGGACTCAGTGACTTACTTAATGCCACAAACCTGGTTTGTTTGTTTTTAAGACACTAGCAGAATAATTTGATATATAAATCACCCATATGTATTTATGGGAGTTTTCATAACTATGTTATATCAATATCCAATAGAATGTGAAAATGAAGATCAATTACAATCTCAATTTTCTACACTGAATTTTTACTCTGTAATTTCTATGCCATCATCAGCACCTATCCTGGTTAACAGGCTTGTCTTCTAAGGCAAAAGAACGGCATTAGCGCAGCCATCAAACCCTGCCGGCCCCCAGCATCGCAATCAATACTGCTGCAGGCCTTCTTTACCAAAATAACAATTCTTCTTAAGGAATAAAAAAGATATGAATCTTACACCTTTCCCTTTGTGTGTTTTCAGATTCCTATACCAAATAATCCCCCAAACAAAAAACAATGGAGATGAAGTATTTTATACAGCATTGGATGGAATCCCAAACAGGCTTTGTTTTGGTCCTGAGAGAACCATAGCTCTGAGAAAGCTCTGGTCACATGTGATAGCAACTGTTCAAGTGGAGTCTTCCTGACAGAAAGTGGGATGAACAGCTTTTAAAATTCATGAAACTAGGATGCTGCAGATATGTGGTAAAAGGACCCCAGGGTTCTGACCCCCAGGAGGTGATGGTTCCTCAGATGCCTCAAAGCTACGGTTAGGCCTGGAGACTGCTTTCTTCTTCCTGCTCTGCTGCCCCTAGGCTGCCCGGGCTGATAGTTGAGCATTCCTACTATTCATATAGGCCTGCTCTTCTAGCCTCCTTAGGGGACTGCCACCCTGCTCCTGCATTGCATACCTATGCCCCAACATCCGGGACCTGTATGGGGACCTCAGAGCCAAAACCTAGTGCCTCTCATAGTGATGGCCAGAAAAGCTCTGCTGTGGTCATGGCAATGGGCTCAGGGTCGAGAGGTAGACAGTCGTGGATTTCACTCTGGCTCTTCCCAGTGGAATCTTGCTGAGCAGCTTGGATAAAATGATGCAGCCCTCTGTGCCTTAGTCTCCTCATCTACTGAAGAGGGGATGATAACACCCACCTCACTGGGTTGTTGTGAGGGTTGAATGAGCTAAGGTAATCAAGTAGGCAGCATAAAAGAAACACTTAATAAGTGATAATTGATAATGATGACAAACCAAACGTATCATGTGATAGTGGGAAAGAAGAAGAGATCTGTTGATCCTTCTCTTCCTTGCAGGAAACAGATGGTCATTTTCAGAGCTCATTTCTGGAGCTTTGTTATCTAACCCACTGCTCTTCATTAATGATCTCCCTCTGGTTGGCCACAGGGTCTCATGATGGTCACCTGGATCGTACCCTCCCTCCATGCTCAGTTTGACCTTCAATGTGACATGCTTCCCCTGCTGACCTTTCTGACCTGCTATTGACCTGGAAAGATTCAATTTATAATATAAGGTCTTGCTGTAAAGTAGGAATGATAGTGGTAATACCTAATAGAGTTATTGTGATGATTAAACGAGATAAGAGGTACATAAACATAATGCCTGGCATATAATAGGAGCTGTCATGAAGGTACTTTTTGAAAGAATTATACTAAAAAATCTTAGATTTTTCTTGTCCCTATCTACAAAGAATAGTTAAGAGTGGCGGGTGGGATGTAAGAAATGGAATGGGGAAAAGCCCCGAATTAACCCATTACTAATGCTAACAGTGGACTTTGGAAGAGTAAGGCTGTGGGGAGAGGTTTTGGAATGGCTCGTGGTCCACAGTCCCACTGCGTGCTCCTGGGCTGACCCCACAGCAGCTCCTGTCTGGTATGGAAATTTAGATGTGTGCATTCACACTCACGAGCCCCAGAGTAGGTCTCGCTTTCCAAAGTCCGACCCTGCAGCATTCAGCTCTGCCTTCCACCTGATCCCAGCTCAGACCTTTCCACAGGGCTTAGAGTCATTCATGCAGCAGCACATTTTAATTTGGGGTTGGAAGTGAGTGGAGGCCCCGGGAGTTCCTGACGCCTGCCACTTTCAGGGAGGCAGTTAGAGGCCTTCAGGGAGCAAGTTTAGACGTTGGCTTATTACTTTTCCTGTTTCAGTCAGTCAGGCAGTTATATTTATTAAGTGTCTACAGTGTGGAAAGTATTGCACCAGTTGCTATAGGGAGGGGATAGGAAATAGAAATTGTTCAGTATGCCTTGCAGAAGAACTTTCAGACCATCAGGAAGTTAGGACACACACCGGAAAAAATATAGAATTCTTGTTACTGGATGTGTTTTTTGAGCTAGGTCTCTGTAGGAAAGGGAGGCTGAGCTGGGGTTGGGGCTGGAAGTGTGGTTTAGAGTTGGATGAGGCTCCTCAGGAAAGGCTTTCCAGGGAAAATTAATTTGAGCAGGGTTTCGAGCTACCCAGAGACACACAATGCTGGGGAGGATGGGCCTAGGGCATTGCGGAAGGGACAATGGCATTTGCAAAGATGTAGAAGCAGGACCTATAGACAGAAGATAAGCCCATTGATGTGGCTGAGGCAGGTCGTCTTTGGGGCAATAGAAGAGATTATGTCTGTGAAATCGTCTTGGAGAAGAGCAGTAGGCAGAGCGCTTGAGAGAAAGTATCCCCTCCTCTGTGTAGATTTGTGGGGTGTGTGTGTGTGTGTGTGTGTGTGTGTGTGTGTGTGTGTGTGGGTGTGTCATGACACATCAGCGAGTTTTAAAATCAAGTTACACATCACCACCAGCATTTTTAAAATGGTATGGAATGAAGCAGAAAACATCAGCATGCACAGTATGGAACAAGTACTGTTTTGTGAAGATTTGTGGGGTGTGTGTGTGTGTGTGTGTGTGTGTGTGTGTGTGTGTGTGTAGTTGGGGTGGGTGGTGAATTACTTAGAACTCTGATTGCAGATAACAGAAATCAAAATGAAGTTTAAAATCTCGGAGACTTTCGAAGCTGTTTGCATTGTAAGCCAAGTTTTTACTCAGATTATATGTTTCTTTGGAGAGTGGATTGTGGATATTGATGGGGATAATGGCAGACATAAAGACACCAGTGTTCCCCCAAA
>NW_006436289.1:5297861-5300036 GCF_000325575.1 Pteropus alecto | reverse complement strand
AACAGGGGCTTCAGGGAGGGCCTGGAACCAGTAACAGAAGACCATTAGGCTTTTTCTCTCCCTCTGTTATCTCTGCTCCTTGCATATGTTTGTGTTACTCTGCAGTCTACCTCCCTTTTTACCTTAGACCACAGAGTAGATGGCAGGACACCTTAAAGAGATTAATTCAGACTAAATTAGAATTTTCTTATCCTCAATTCCAAATAATGGGAAAGCATTTGATTGACCTGACCAGTCGAATGGCTATTCCTAATAATAGAAAAATCCTACCAGGGGAGTGTGGTCACAGGGTCCAGCATGACTGCTGGTTCACCATTGTGGGTAAGGTGGGCAGGGACAGGGGTACTGTGAACTGGGCAAACACCCTAAAAAGTATCTTGGTAAGTGGTTGTAAAGGAAGATGAAGGGAGTTAGGCTGCTGTTGTGAAGTTTGCTTGCGGTGTAGTAGAAAGGCAAGGGGCAGAGAGCCGGGAGACCAGGGTTCAAGTCCTGACTCTAAACAGCTTGTGACCTTAGGCACATGTCCCTCTTCTCTGAGCCTTTGTTTCTTCATCTGTCACATGAACAATTGGGTTAACTAATTCTTCCCAGCTCTGAAAATGTGTTTCTCTTGCCCATGTACGAGATGATGAGGGCATGGTTTGCAGTGAGGGCAGTGGGCATGGTTTGCAGTGAGGGCAGTGGGTATGAAGTGGATATGAGAGAAACATCATAGGGATAATTGGCAGGCATTGATGAATGACTGGTTGTGGAACGTAAAGTAAAAGACTTAGAAGCTGGAGGATGGTGTTGCTCCTCATAGTGATAATGACATTAGAAAGGAAAGCCCATTTACAGAGAGGAAAATGGCAACTCTAGCTTTAGGTAGTGGGGCATTCCATTGGAGAGACCTGATGATACCCAGAGATAGTCATTTATCAAAAACCATGGTCAGTTAGACATGTAACTTCAAGAGTCACTCTCATAGGCGTGGTATTTGAAACCAGAGGAGATACTGATGTGGAGGAGAAATAAAGGGGGAAAGAAGTCACAGATGACTGGGAGATAAAGAGAGAAGAAGAGCCATGTGAGATGTGCAGTTGGGAGGAGGGCTTTCAGCTGGGCATGTGGTGGGGCAGCCCAGATGCATGAGAAGCAAGAGTGTTCAGGAGGAGGGCCCTGGCAACTTCTCAGAGAGCAGTGGACATGGATGCCCCATGGCAAGGGGTTTAGGAACAAGTAGCCACTGAGGCAGAAAATGCAGCCTATTTTTGAAACAATGAATTGGGCAATGAAGGCAAGAAAGAAAAAACAGGGTAGTAGTTTCAGGGACCATTGCAGTCAGTAGAGTCAAGAGAAATCTCTCTCCCTTCCTTTTTCCCTCCTTCCCTTTCTTGTTCTCCCTCTTCCCTGGACTGAATGTTTGTGCCCTCCTAAAATTCATATGTTGAAATCCTAACCCCTAATGTAATGGTATTAGGAAGCAGTGCTTTTGGAAGGTGATTAGTGTCCTTGTAAAAGAGACCCCAAAGTGCTCATTGACCCCCTCTGCTGTGTGAGGACACAGCAAGAAGATGGCTGTCTATGAACCAGGAAGAGAGCGCTCACCAGACACTGAATCTGTTGGTGCCATGCTCTTGGACTTGCAGCCTCTAGAACTGTAAGAAATATGTATCTGTTGTTTGGGTTACACAGTTGTGGTATTATTCTTATAGCAGCCCAAATGGACTAAGACACCCTCCAGCCCTTTCATCTTTAAGAATGGGATGATCTCAGTTGTGACCCTAAAAGAGGTTTTAGAAGTACATAGCTTTACTGAGTTAACCAGCTCTGCACTGGTTGACTTTTAGGTGGCTGCCAATATTTTGCAGTTACAAAAACATGCTTCAATAAATCTCTGCCATGCTTCTTGGTGATCTTGATATTTTAGTGGGAAAATCTGGTGAATGGTAGGCTGCTCAGGTGAGGGATATTGTTTTTCATTCTCTAGCTGTTGGCCTCAGACCATCAAGACTGAGAGACTGAACATGCTTCCTGGGGCCTAGCTTTCTTCTACCCCTACCAAGAGCAAAGAGCCACTCTTGACCCCTGGACCTGGAGCATTTCAGATTGTGCAAGACAAGAAATTAGGGTGATCGTGTGTCAGGGGATCAGAATCTTTAACATCACACTCTTAGAATGACTAAACAGTGCGCA
>NW_006436289.1:5281185-5297754 GCF_000325575.1 Pteropus alecto | reverse complement strand
GTACCCTGTCACTCATGACTCTTTTAGCTTCCCAAAGTGTTCTGGGTACCTCTTGGAGCCTGTAATGTCTTCTGGAGAGCTCATCAGAGCATTTTGTTCATCTTGTATCTTGTTTAACCTCATTTCACTGATCTTTCTCAGGCAGCAGTTTTTAAAAATACAGGACCTGCTCTTGCTTGAAATTTTCTTCCTCTAAAACATCTCTGTCATTAATAGAGCCAGCCTCCGGCCTCCCACCCCTAATTGGCAGCGCTGCCAAATGCTGCTGTTAATAACGTGCCTGTCTCTGCCTGGATGGGACCTGAAGAGGAACTTGAGATGTTTAAGCTGCCCCAGTTGGACTTGCCCCTTGGATTAATTTGCCCTTTAGGTCCTGTCCAGAATGGGCTCCTGGTGGAGGCTGGAATGGGTTCTACATGGGAGGCGGGAGAAGCATCAGCATGTAGGCTGCGACGTCACGTCGGCTCGCGAAAGTGAATGCTCTGCCAGCCGGAACTCAGGCTGGTCCTTTGGCCTGTGTTTAAGCCCACGACTGGCTTGTGGTTGTCTGGAGCACCCCATAGGCTCCTTTACTCAGAACGCACCCGGCCTTCTCTTTCATGTTGGCTCTGCTGTGGAGACAGTAAGAGCCCAGTTGGCTCGGAGGTGACCCGAGTCCCTGTGGCACGCCGACTTCCCACTGAGAACAGCCAGGAAACTCGGCGGTGGAGGCAGTTCTTCTCAGAAAATGAGGGCTTGAACCAAGCTTTCTGAGCGCCTGCGCAGCTGCGTGGAAAGTCGGGAGTGAAGTGTCCCCCAGGGCGAAGCACCTTCACGTTTGGTCACAGACACAAAGACTTTTCAACAACAACCATGTTCCTGCCAGTTCTTCATGTTTATCCACTCACAGGATTGATTTTTTAATGAAATCCTCCTACTACATGATTTAGGTTCATTTATATAAATTATACAGTGATTTATATAATGACCTATTTGGAGCACTATAAATTCCACAGCATCTATGCAATTTATTATTTAAACCCCATATAAATCGTGAAAGATGAGGAGACAGAATTGTGTGTAAGGATCATGGGCTTGGTTCAAATTGCCTTATGGAAACCTCAAGTTGGCTTCATTTTAGTACGGAAAACAAACATACATTAACATATCAGTTATTTTGGGGAAGTGGGATGTATAGCAAGTTTTGTTTCTTCACTCAAATAGTGCAGCCCCTTGCGGGATTCGTTGCTGCTCTGCCCTCAGATTGCAGGATGACCCATAAGCAAGTCATCTTGAAGTCAGTCAAGACTAGAGTTGAACAGTATTAGACTCAGATAAGCTTCTCCAGTGTTCAGCTAGGCAGACTTAGGACACTTTTTAACCTCTGCAGGAGATTCAGGTCTCTTAATTGTAAAATGAGGATAATAATAGTACCTATTATCAGAGGCCATTATATAGAAATAAGTAAGATTATGGCTTGGCAAATAATAAATGCTCAAAAATGTTATTATTTGACATAAATTCTGCCCTCTCAAACTGTAAAATATAGAAGATTTGTAATAGTTATATATAAATAGTGATGACATAAGATAGAAAAATAGATGTACCATAAAGAAAGGTACAGATGGAGTGTTAAGCTAAGCTTTCTTTATCATTTGAATATTTTTAAATAAGTAAATCATACTTATGGTGAAAATTCAAAAGGCACACACACACACACAAAAATACAAGAGAGAGAAATTTTCTCTCCCACAGCTGTCCCCAGCCATACAGATTCCCTCCTTGGATGCAGCCACTGTAATTGTCTCTTGTGTATCTTTCCAGAAAGTATTTGCATATGGAACATATGTGTATATGTGCTCTTTCCTTTCACGCAAATAGCGACACACCACCACTGTCTCGGACAGCTTTCTTTTTTTTACTTAGCAATGTATGTTGGAGTTTATTCTGTGCACTGGTTCATGTAGACCTGCCATACCATTCTCTTGAGTAGAAGGACTTTACTGAGTTAACCAGCTCTGCACTGGTCGACTTTTAGGTGGCTGCCAATATTTCGCAGTTACAAAAACATGCTTCAATAAATCTCGTTTCTTGTTAAACTATTTCCTGAGGTTCAATAATTAGCTGTGAAATTGTTGGGACAAAGAACATATACATTTGTAGTTCTTACAGCTGCTGCCAAATCATGTGTCACAGAAATTGTGCCACCTTCACTCCCACTAGCAATAGATGAGAGTACCTACCTGCCTTGCATGCACACCCAGCCAACACAATGTGCTACCGAGCTTGACCTGAGATCAAGTCTTTTTCATCTTTAAGAGTTATTCATACTTTTAAATGAACTATCTATTCATTATTTTATTGAGACGCTGATTTTTTTCTCTTTGATTTGAAGGAGTTCTTTATATATTGAGGAAATCAACACACTGTTAGTGATAACATCATTTGTACTACCACTAGTACTGTCCTTAGACCCAGTCAAGAGGGGTCCTCACCTGGCTCCACTCTGGCCTCTTGTGGATGTGCGCCTCCCTACAGGTGAGGAGTCTGCAGCACTAAAGGAAGTGCTGTCTCTGCTAGACCATTCTATGGGTACACAGGACCCTGGGATTTCCTGCTCAAACAGCCCCGAGTCCTTTACCAGACCTCTTTCCCAGGTCCATTCTCTGGAGAGTGGACTGTGCTTCTGGTTGTCACATCCCGGGGATCTGGTATGTATGTGTGTATATGTGTATATGTGTGTACGTGTGCACGTGCGTACATGTGTGTTTGTATAAAGCATGAGCATGCAGGCTGAGTTGTCATGAACATGAGTGCATATCATTTGAATATTTTTAAATAAGTAAATCATACTCATGTCATGAACATGAGTGCAAGGCCTCTTGCAGTATGAGATGGAGCCAGCAGTGGGAAGAAAAGTGGGGAGGCTGGGGTTAGCTCTCCTATCGCCATGTTGTGGTATGGAACTCCGAGGAGTTCAAGGTTTCTGAAGTCCAACCTGGCCTTCCGGGTCATTTTGAAGGCATATTTATCAAGATAGGAGAACAAAACATTTTATTTAACAGTTTATTATCTTGATTTATAACATCTAAATATCGTGACATATGGTATGTGGTTCTCCATTTGTAATCTTGCCCTGGCTACTTGCCCTGTGTCCTGAAAATGTCAGGGCAGGCCTGAGCACATTCCCTAGGGTCAGCAGGTTTTTGAACGTAGGACATCTGGCATTTATTTGCATATTACTTTGGCATGGAATAAGGCCTCCAATTTATCATGGATCTCAGAGCTTGAAGGAAGTATAAGAAAGTCAGCCTCACTTTGGATAATTATTGTCTTACTCCTATTTACAGATGGGGCAACTGAGGCCCAGTGAAATTCAGTGACTTGTCCAAGGTCAGTCTGCTTCTTTTCTTTTCCAGGCCCTGTGGTATCTTTGTTAGATATTTCTGTGAAAACTGCTTTAAATATCTAGCTTTGCATTTTGTAATCAAATCAGATAGTGATACAATCTCAAGCAAGAGAGAACAAAGTTTGCTTCAAATGAGGGGATCAGACCAGATTTCACACCAGAAGAGAACTGTCTGTCTTCAGATACAGCTTCCTAATGACTGCATTTCAAAACAGAGGTTCCCTCTCTTTGATTTTGCCCTGTGATCACGTGGAAGCACAGGTACCAGATAGCTGGAATGATGCCATTAAAAATATTTATATTGGTGTGCAGTTGTTTGCATCCTAGCTTGTGTGCTACTCTAATAGCACAGTGGCAAACATGACATTTCCCCCAAGTAATTAGAGAAGCCAGCAGACATTTAAAGAGAGTTGGCTCTTCACTGACACGGGAAGCACAGCCTCACAGAGTGGGGTTTCTGGAATCATGACAGTGGGGCTTTTTAACCCAATCTATGCTCCTTCCTGGTAAAGAACAGAGATGCTGCAGAGAGCTGGGCACTAACCTCGGGCCTGGGAAGCACTCCCAGGTCAGACAGTCACAGCATCACCAGATGCATCAGGAGCACTGTGCCAGTAGCTACCTGAGATGAGAGGGAGGCTATCCTCAGAAGCAGAGACAACAAGAGTGAAAGTACTGACCTGCACATGGTGGCCATGTTAAGGAAACATGAGTGATGTGGTTTGGCTGGAGATTGTGTGATGACCAAGTTGGAGTCAGTAGCTTGGGTGACCATACGTGCAGGGGTGCCAGTAAAAGTCCCAGTTTATGCCTGTTATTCATCAATGAACACCCATTCATTATTTTTAGTGCTGCTTTTACTTTCAAAAGTGTCCTGGTTTTAAAGATACATCATGGACTCACTCTATCTCCAGTGAGAGATGAGACAACAAGGACAGTTTTTGGAGGATTAAGGAAAGAAGCTAAAGAGTTTGGATTTTAGTTTCCTGGCTAGGGCCTCAGACTGCGGTGTCCACGGGGTCATGGTGTGAGTGAATGATGAGTGGCAGAGCAGGCAGCTACTGTGATCCAGCTCCAGTCAATAGATGCCATGTAAGTATGTGGACCCAGGTTATTAGTCAGGGTTCTCCAGAGAGACAGAAGCAGTAATAATTATAAAGCAGAGATTTATAAATCTCTGCATTTATGTTTACATATATATGAAAATTTTATCATATATTTATAAATTTGTATTTATACATATAAATATAAATATACACATATAAATAAAGAGATTTATTATAGGAATTGGCTCCTGTGGTTATGGAGACTGAGAAGTTTCATGATCTGCCACCTGCAAGCTGAAGACCCCGGAGAACTGGCAGTGTAATTCAGTCCGATTCCGCAAGCCCAAGAATTAGAGGTATGGCAGGGGCAGTAATGGTTATACCAGTCTGAGTCCAAAACTCTGAAAACCAGTAACGCTGATGTCCTGGTTCAACAGGAGAAGACGGCGTCTCAGTTCAAGCAGCGAGAGCAAATTCGCCCTTCCTCCAGCCTTTTATTCCATTCAGGCCCTCAACGGCTTGGATGAAGTTTACCCAAGTTGGGATTGGAGACTGTCTTCACTCATCAGTTCACCAACTAAAATGCTAATCACTTCAGGAAATACCCTCATAGACAAACCCAGAAATAATGTTTGTCTATCTGGACATCCTTAATCTATGTAAGTGGACACATAAAATTATCATATTGGGCTTGCCAGACCCTGCTGGTGTTTAGACAAGGTAGAAATCTGAATTTTTATGTGCGACTCCTGATTTTAAAATATTGTTCAAAAATTTTACACACACTGTGTAGGTCAAACAAAACCTGTCTACACGCTGACCTGAGGCCACCAATCTGCCCCTCTACTGGGCATTGGGGGTCTGGGAAAGATTTCTGGGGAGAAGATGACCTGTTTAGAGCTGCAGATCAGTGGGACCTTGGTGTCAAGGAGGAGTTTAGTGGGATGAGAGTGGAAGTGGGACTTGTAGCTGAGCGCTTCTTGCCATACACAGTCCAGGTGAGGCAGGTGGCAGCTCTGAATGAGACTGGGGGCAGTGGGAGTACAGGTGAGGACAAGATGCTAGATACATTGCAGAGGCCCAAAGGGCAGAAGCTGGCTGCAGGCCTGGCCCTAAAAGGCTGTGGAGGAGGGTGCAGGGAAGTGAGGTGGAGTTCTCCAGCAGGTTGGTGGTTTCACCCTATGGAGGTCACAGTCTCTTCAGTAGGCCAGAGGGTCCTAAAGCATAAGCCCTGTGAGGCTTTACTTCTTCCTCAATAGGTCCTATCTGGAATTCAGCATCACCTTTGATGAGAGAAGAGTGTCCAGGAGCTCTGGTAGTGCAAGCACTGGTGGCCAGCTCCTTTGGTTGGGAAACCCAGCGCTCAGAGGTTGAGTCATTGGCTGAGCCTGCTCAGGTGAAAGGGTGCAACCTGAGGGTGATCAATCCTGAGGAAGTGTACTGACTTCTCAGCCAGCCAGCCTCTGGTGGTGCATGAGAAACCCATTATAAGCTTGGTTAACTCATTTTGGTGGTATATACTAACTCTGGTCTTCATTTATGGTCGATGAGAGACTTTAAAAAAAAAGAGCAGATATTTCAGACAGCCACTAACACAGCCACTTTCTCACAGTGCTGCTTCCTGCTCTAGAAGCATGACATGGTGATTCCAGGAGCCAAGTGGGAATATGAGTTGTTGAAGTTAGAGGTGGACTTCTTATTCTGGGGCATTAACCAAGGTGCAAGTCAGCAAAGCCAAGTCATATACAGCAATACAGATGATGGTTAATTCTTACAATGGCTGTGTGAGGTAGATCTGATAATATCCCCATATTATAAATGAGGAAACCAAGGCTCCAAGGGGAAAGGACAGATAAGGCAGCCAAATGAAGAAAAAGGATCGCATCAAACTGAGAATTATTGTGGTCAGGATGAGCTTAACTGGTAGACAATACTGTCTATGAGTACATGAGGAAAACTGAGATGTCTTCACTCAGCCAAACACTTTCCTGAGGGAGAAAAATGATATGTAATTGCTTCTTCCCCATAGCACTATTATAAATATCATGCAGGGGTTAAGGACCAGACATTTGGAATTCAAATCTCAGTCTAACCATTTAATAGTTGTGTGACATCGAACAGATTATTTATCCTTTCTGTCCCTCAGGTTCTCCACCTATAAAGTGGGGATAATAATGATACCTACCTTACAAGGTTGTTGTGAGTCTTGAAGGAGTAAATACACACACACACACACACACACACACATTTACTTTAAAACAATATATATATTGTTTTAAAAGTTTCTACTATGGCACCAAGATGCAACAGAGGCTGAAATCCAAAGGAGGATATATGTCACACACAGGACTATGGACTAGAGGGACAGGCACTGGTTAACCACTTCTCGAACCCCCTCACCAGAGTGAGGATATGAAAGGACTGTGAGAGATTGCGATATCTTTTTGAGTGAGCTGTTGGTGGGCTGGGGCTCCTCCCACACCCTCACCCATTCCAAGAGAGAGTGGAAAAGACCCCTGCCACTGAGGACACAGAGGACTGGTGCCAGGCTCACACCTATGGCAGCAGAGTAGAGGGCAGCATCCGGAAGCAGTCACACTCTCCTTTTATAACAGGCCGAAGGTACATGCATCCTGGGCTAGGTATGGAATTCCTGTTAGAATAGGCCTGAAAGGGACCCTGCAAAGAGAGGGTCCTCAGCACCAGCACCAAGGCTCTGAATTCCCTTGGGGTCAGTAGTTAGGTGTAATAGTTAATTTTATGAGTCAACCTGATTAGGTCATGAGATGCCCAGACATTTGGTCAAACGTTATTTTGAGTGTGTCCATTTAGGGTGTTTCTAGATGAGAGTGTTTCTAATTTGAATTGGGAGATTGAATAAACGTTATTTTGAGTGTGTCCATTTAGAGTGTTTCTAGATGAGAGTGTTTCTAATTTGAATTGGGAGATTGAATAAAGCAGATTGTTCTCTCTAATGTGGGTAGGCCTCACCCAATCAGCAAAAGACTTGAATAGAACAAAGAGTTTAAGGGAGAGCTCCTTTGGCCTGCCTACTTTGAGCTGGGACATTGATTGGTCTCTTCTTCCCTTCAGATGTGAAGTAAAACATTCAGTCTCCTTGGGTTTCGAACCTGCTGGCTTTTGGACTTGAACTTATGCTACTGGCTTTCCTGGTTTTCAGGCCTTTGGATTTAAACTGGATGTCTCTTGACTCTTCTAGGTCTCCAGCTTGCTGATGGCAGATCTTGGAACCTCTCAGCTTCTATAATCATGTGGATCGATTTCTTATTATAAATCCATCCATCCATCCATCCATCCATCCATCCATCCATCCATCCATCCATCCATCCATGCATCCAGAACCTTTTGGTTCTGTTTCTCTGGAGAACCCTGACTGGAGTTGAAGAGAAGGATAGGGAAGGCTGACAGAAGAAAAGGCACCGCCTACATTGAAGAACCCATAAAAGTGCCACACGAGAAACACTGTCAGCTTTAAAGCCCTGGAAGGTCCAGAAAGTAAGAGGCCATCTTAAGTTAGGGCCTGTCATATAATTAATTTTCTACCCCCTTATTTACTTCTTCCCCTGCTTATGCTGGGTGTTGGGGTAGGGCTGAGAGTGGCGGGGAGGTGTGAGGCAAAGGAGCAGCCAAGTAAGATGGGAGGACATGGGAGAATTAAGGAGGAGCTGACTACATGTGTTTCCCAGATTACCTGCCAATGGTCCCTTTGGTTAGAGAGAAATAGAAACTGCCAGGCAGGAAGAGAGAGAAGGCCTTGCACCACTTCTGGTGTCTGAGGAGATTTATTGGAGGCAATATGTATTAAGAATCAAGAGGAAGGAGGCAATATTAGGCAGAGGGAGAGGTTTGGGGCCACGATGTAGGAGGAAAAAGGAAGGAGAATTGGGTAGGAAGAATCTCAGACCACAGTGCAATGTGGAGCAAGTCTGAGTGAGGCTAGCTAGTCCACAAGCTAGTGCCTTAGGGTTACCAGCTAGTCCCATAGTTATTCCTTTAGCTAGTCTCCTAACAAAGTTTGCCCCATTGGAAGAGTCCCCTTGCAGGCAAGAATGGCTTGGTTGTAGCACCCTGCTGCATATACTTGGCTTTTAGCTGGAAGCAGCCCTGGGAGGGTCGCCTTGGTACACATATGAAGGGCAACGGATGGGCAGTCAGTCAGCTCTGTTCCCCACAGCAGATTCTCCTGAAAATGTAAGCATCACCTCCACAGTCACCATAGGCCCTGCCCACAATCCCCCATGCCCTCTTGCTTGCTCTCTAACAGTCAAACAAGCTGCAGAGAGCCCACATGCAGCAGAGCTGGAAAGGGGAGAACAATTTAACTCTGATTCAAGTTTCAAGTTTTGATTATTGTATGGAATCTGACCATTTTAATGAATTGGGACTGTTTGCATTTTAAAGTGACTGTAGAACTTTTTATTACCTAAGAGTGAACAGAAGAATGATGTAGACTATTTGAGTTTTCATCCAAGAAGGCCACCCCCAATGAGGAGGTGAAAATAAACTGTGAAACTCAAAGTAAAAATACCTTTATGACACCATTTCCTGAGTCTTGCTTGTTCAATATAGTGGTTATAGCTATAAAGTGCTTAGAATAGTGGCTGGCCTACAGTAACTACTAAATAATAAAGGCTAGTCAAGTAATCCTGGAGCCCTAGAAGGAGGAGAGAGAAGAGACTGGGGGCAGGAAAGGGAGGGGGAAAGCAGTAAGGGCAGATGCAAATGTGTCATTGTGGATATCTAGCTTTATTACCAGAAACTGAGCTCTGGGAGCGCCCTGCCCAAGCATGAGATCTGCGAGGGGCCGGGGGAGGGGGGGATGCTGGGAGGGGTTGGATGAACACCCATCTCTGGCATTAATTAGTTTATAAAACCACTGTATTTGGAAGAAGAGAAGGAGACCCATCTGTTCCGTTGGCTGGAGCCCAGCCCTCTGGGAGCACGTGTGTCCTTCCCTGAAGGAGTGGCTGTGTCCTCTAGGCTATTTAGAGAATAACCCCCAACCTGGCCCTGAAACAACATCAGCCAATTTTGTTGAGACTCGCCTGTGGCTATGAAGGGATCAGCACAAGTGAAAAATCCATTTCTGTTCTTAAGATGCCAGAAAATATAGTTGGGGAAAAAATGCATGCAAATAGAAAATTTATAATAAAGACTTATGAGAAGCTCAAAGTAAAAGATCTGGGTGATAATGAAGAGCTGGCATTGGGACATTGCAATTTTAACTGCCAGATGAATGCTTCAGGCCAGGATTGCTTTAGGAGTTCAGGGTGAGGAGGCCATTGGACCTGGAATCAGACAGAAAGAGATGGAATTATGTTCCTGCATTCACTAACTGAGTGACTTTGGACACAGTGCTGAACCACTTCGAGCTTCAATTTCCTAACCTGCCATGAAGGATGGGAATATGAGAAAAGAGAATATCACGCTGGTGAAAACATACCGTATTTCATAACTGTTAATTTTCTTTCTTCCTTGAGAGAGGCTGGGGTGGCGAGAATGGTCAAGGGCTAAGGGGGCTTGAGTTGAGTCTTACACTTAGAGGAGAATTTGTTGTGTGCGTGGTCACAGGTAGGCTTACAGTAAGGACAAGCTTGGAGAAGGGAAAGTGCAAGGTGTTTTGGTTAATGGAAAGAATTTGATTGGTATGGGGGTAAGGGACATAAAGATGGATGGAAGGGTGAGTTGGGGGTTGAGATTGTGGGGGTCCTTAAAATCGAAGATTATGGTAATAATTATGACCACTTAGCTAGTGTTGTGGGCTGAATTATGTCTCCCCAAAATTCATGTGTTGAAGCACCTAACCTCAGTACCTTGGAATGTGACAATACTTGGAGACAGAGTTTTTATAGAGGTACTTGAGGTAAAATGAGGTCTTTAGGGTAGGCCCTAATCCAATATGACTGGTGTCTTTATAAGTAGGGGAGATTTTCACAGAGACAGACCTAGAGACACAGGGAGAAGATGGCCGTCTATAAGCCGAGGAGAGAGGCCTGGAACAGATCCTTTCCTCACAGCCCTCAGAAGCAATCAATCCTGTTGACATGTTGTTCTCAGACTTCTAGCCTCCAGAATGGTGAGAAAGTAAATCTCTGTTGTTTAAGCCACTCTGTGTATGGTGTCTTGTTACAGCAACCCTAGCAAACTAATATAGCTAGGGCAAGCCCTTTACAGGTGTTATCTTGTCAATAGGCAAAGGGAATATTCTTACCAGAGTGTGGTTATAACCTTGGGGTGATTGCTAGGGTTCAAATCCTGGCTCCTCTATTTATAGGTTGGACATCAAATACAGACGATAGTAATAGTGTAGTTGGGGTTGGAAGAGGGTGTGTAAGTGGTGGAGAGATTTGCTTAGGACCTAAGCAGGATTAAGCCATATATAGTCCAAAGTACTGTCCCTGAACTTGGTCTCTGGAGGATATCTATGAGCCCTATAATTGCTGGCAAACTCCTTACCACTTTTATCTAGATCTTGACCCAGAGCTCTCCTGTAATTTGCCATGGAAGCATTTGTGCTTCCAGCTGGATCCTGCCCATGAGATCTGTACCTTGATGGGCCCTTGATTTAGCCAGCATTCTCTGTTCTGCTGCCCTCCACCCACTTCCCTGGGTGCCTTGACCAACTTCCTCGTACATAACAAGTGCTTGGTCACTGTTATGGACTGAATGTTCTATTCCCTCCCCCATTCATATGTTGAAACCCCTCAACGTGATGGTTTTAGAAGGTGGTCCTTTGAGATGTGCTTAGGTCATGAGTGTGGAGCCCTCATAAATGTGATTGGTGCCCTTATAAGAGGGACCCCAGAGAGCTGCCTTGCCCTTTTTCTGCCATGTGAGGGTTCAGTGAAAAGTTGACTGCAACCGAGAAGAGGGCTCTCACCAGGACCTGACCATCCTCATACCCTGATCTCAGACTTCCTGCTTCAAAATGGTGAGAAATCAATGCTTATTGTTTAAGCCACCTAGTCTATGGTGATTTGTTATAGCAGCCTGAACTAAGACAGTCATCAATTGGCTATTGGGGTGAACATAATTTTTTAAAGCAGAAGGTGCTAGTAGCCAGTAAAGAACTAAATGTAACAAGGATAGAAAGATTAGGTAACTTCATAGTCTTTTTTTTTTTTTTCCGCTTAAAGAAAGTATATTTTGTATATTTTTCACTTAAAAGTAATATTTATTATAGGAAATTTTTAAAAGCTCATAGAAATAAAAAGAGAAACAAATATTACTCATTCTGATTACATAAGGGTAACAGAGAAATTAGTACCTGGAGCAAGTGGTAATCCCCAGAGTATATATAAACAACTTCTAAACTGTTGTTCAAACTTGTTCAGGCCTGTTCAAACCTGCTCTATGGCTAATATATATTTTTGTTCCTTTGATAACCCCTAAGGCAGACCTCATGACTCTTTCTAAGCTGTCAAATAATAAAATTCACTTGTAATTTCTAATCACAAAACACACCTTTCAACAATTCGAATGTCAATTCTGGATAATAGCAATTTCCAGGATTTAATTTAAAGTTTTTCTGTAACTGAGACTGGCAACTATCCACCAAAATCCATTTTCCTCCTATTTTCTTTTATAATAAGAGTTCTTATCATCTGGATGGCCAACTGGACTACATTTTCCAGTTTCCTTTGCAGTTAGGAGTAATTATGTGACTGAATCCTAGCCACTGGAATATCTTTCATTTCTAGGTCTGTCCCTTAAAAACTTCCCATATGTGCTCCATAAAGTTTCCTCTTTCCAGTTGACTGAGATGGAAGTGACCCCAGAGTGTTGGAAGCTGTGTATTAGGGACCATTAGCCAGGGTCCCTACATAATTTGTATGGCGCATCCTGCCTTCCCCACTATCCCAACCCTAGAACTTTCCTGGACTGTTATATGAGCAAGAAATCAACTTTTGTGTTTAGTCACTAAATGTTTGGGTCTGTTTGTTGCTGCAGACTAGCCTACTCTAATACATTCTCCAGCTCAGGTCCACATCAGGCTGCCGTGGAAAGGCTCTCTTTTGCCGGTTTGTGGCTCCTTCTTCTGCATTCAACTCTGTTGACCATCTGTAGTTTCTGACTCCTCTGGGGTTGGCAGGAGTACCGAGGAGAGGTCTGAGGCAAGAAAGATCTTACTTCACTGGGACTGTCATGATCTTGCTGTTTTTGTGCCTTTGTTATTTTGGTAAGTTGACTTTTTCTCTGTGGGTTGCTTTTGTGGGTTGTGCTCGATGTCTTCTGTTTGTTCCTCCCGAGCTAATCTTTTACACGCTTCAACCTGCTCTGGCTCCAGCAGAAGGCTGACCCGTATACACTGTATCAAAGGGCTTCCTTTACCTTTTAGCATCTACTGGAAGGAAACTGCAAAGAGGCAGGAGAAGGAGGTTGGGGTATTTGTTCTCCTGATTCCTCCCCTGTAGGGCTGCCACTGTCTGCCAGCATCCCTCCACTGAAGGTCACAACTCCTGTTGGGAAGTTCTCTTCACATGCTGCTCTCGGTGTCTGGGCTCTGGTAACCATTCTCGCCCTCATTCCTTCAGGGCCAGGCTGCTATTAGTTCCATAACACTGCACTATTCTCCGAGATCTTCTTCCACCTTGCCCACACTGTCACTCATAATCTCTTTATTAAACTGTCCTCAGATTATCAAACTTAAGTGCCACCAGTTCTCCTGCTAGGCCCCAACTAATACAGTGGGCTCTTCAGAGATGCCCCACTGGCAGCACCTAACAGTGTGCACCTCCGGTGATGTGGGCAGTGCTTCTGCTACGCTGCTGCTTTACAAGTCCTCCCTCCTCACTGTGGTCTGTCTCCTCTATTGGAGGTCACATTGCCTCTCCAAGTGCTTCACTGGGGCAGGAAATTGAGACTCACAATGTTCTGTGACTTGTCCAGGGCTCCAGAGCTAGTGAGTGGTTGAGCCCAGAGTCAACCCCAGTTCCGGTTCCCATCAAAGCTGATGCCATGTGTACACATTGTCAGTACTTTCTCAATTCTGCAAGCTTGTCTTCCTACCAGTTAAAAATGAAATCATCCTAGTTTTCAGCCTGACTAGAATTCTGCATGGATAAAAGAGTGAGTTGGACTTGATGGAGCTGGCCTTCTTCTGGTGTGAAGATAAATGCCTGACAAGATGATTCTATTAGGAAGTTATAGGTAGGAATTATAATAAGTAATTAGGCCTGGATTCTGCTGTGCTTCTGCCGACCAAGGTAGCCAATGACTCATGGCTGCCAGCAATGGATCCACTTGGGAGGTACGTGAAGGCCAAAGGGCCACGTTATAATTAACACTTCAGTTTGAAGTGGGGCTAGCTCTGCTCTCATAATCATTCCCCTTCTTGGCTCCTACTGCCTCAGGCTTGAAAACCTCTTATAACCACCTGGGCGTCTCTTGGCAAATGCAGTGTTGATACCACATCACCTCAGTCTCCTTTGTATGTTGGAAGCAGGGTGGGAATGAGTCCATTGCTCCCTTGCCTCATACTTCCTGGAAGGCAGCTATCTTGCCAGGCCCTCAGCCTGGATTTCCCTTCAAAGTGGCATCAGGAGTTGCTCCCCTAGGATGCTTTCCTTGATCCCGCCCACCTGGGTACCTCTCCTAGGTGCTTTCACAGTGCCCTGTTCTTATGCCCTCTATTAGTTCAAGAAGTGTTTATTCTACAATGACTGCATGCCTTGTCCTCTTCTAACACCTTGTTCTAAAATTCATGATAGCACTTATATCATTGTTCTGTAATTGTTTGTCTACTTTGAAAGACCCAAGATAAGCCATTGACTTTAAAAAGGAAATATTCATATTTTTAGCTTGGCTAGAATTCTGCATGAATTCTGAGAGGCCATGTCTTATTATTATTTTTTAAATATTTTATTAAACAATTGTTATTTAAAATATTCTTTGTAGCCTAGTGCATTGCACATTGCCAGCAAATAGTAGATACTCAATATGTGTTTACCGAATGAATGAACAGATATAGCATTTGGTATCAACTATTGGATAAGCTGAGGTTTGGAGTTTCCTCAACGGTCTTTTTCTCAGCAAGGGAAGAAACTAAACCAGTCAAGTGCTGTTGAATGACACCTCCCAGACCATGAGGCAGAGTCCAGATTGGACCTCAGAGTCTTGGAGGGCCCATACCTCTGTCCTTCAATCTCCTCATTTTGCCCTGATGAAGCCGGTGCAACCACATGAGGCAGATATGAAGAGAGTTTCTGCTTCTGAATTCTGTGAGAAGGCTCCAGAGAGTTGAGAAAACTGTGGGGACATCTCCATGATCTCCGAATGTTCCAGATAAGGACACTGAGGTCCCAAGGTCTGTGGCTGCCCAAAGTCATCCAGGTGGAGGGCTGGGGTGAAAAACTAAGTTTATTACCTTTTAGTCACATGACACTGTCAAACCAGTGTTGAGGGTCCTGTCCTGGAAAGGTTGTATCTGAGTGCCTCCTCATTGATCTGAGAAGTGCTGACTCTCCCACATTGACGACTGGCAAGCAATCATGCCCCGGAGGTAGCTATTTGGGGAGGTATTGTGTGTCCCTTCTGCCCCCTCCCCGCCAACCCCCACCCCCCACCTCACCCTCCCAGTTCCAGTGTTCGAAACAGAGGCTCTATGAATATTTATTTGATACTCAGCCTCAGGAATCTTAGAACAATGCAAATAACATTAACAATAGTTTGTATAGCACTTCACAGTCCTCTAAGTGCTTTCACATATATTATCTCATTTCCCGTACCTGCTTTTATTTG
Organism: Pteropus alecto; assembly: GCF_000325575.1. Taxonomy (NCBI): domain Eukaryota; kingdom Metazoa; phylum Chordata; class Mammalia; order Chiroptera; family Pteropodidae; genus Pteropus; species Pteropus alecto. The sequence goes on along the minus strand of NW_006436289.1, from coordinate 5,282,559 downwards.
AAATTGTTGCAGGGTGTAAGCATATAATTAAAATATCAATTAAGCCAGGTTCTGAAATAAATCAGTCTATGTTTGAGCATGAATTAAAAAAACAAAATAAAACACAGACACAAAATGGCAACTCATCAATCTAGGACTAATTCCCCAGGTTGGACTCACAACCCACCTTCTCTCCACATTAATTTTGTTCCAATTTCATCATACGATTCACCATACCATACACCTTCAGTTCTCCCTGATTTTGCTTATAACATTACACTCTCTGTCAGGAATTCTTCCCCCTTTATCTATCTGAGAAAGAAAATCTTCCTTAATCTTCAAAACCCAATATCTCCAATTTCATTATGGTTTTAACATTTCCCCCCACCCTCCACTCCTACAGAATGAACTGCTTCCTCCTGAATGCTCCCACAGACTGTGTTATGTCACATCTTACACAATATTATAATAATTAAGTTTTGTTCATTCTCTTTCATCAGACAGAACATCCTGAGAGCAGAGCTATTTTATTATTTCTAGTGCCCAGTACCTGGTAGGTGTTGGATGCATGTCTGTTTAAAGAATGAAGAGTGCCTGAGGCCTTTGGTAGCCAGGTGGGGGGTCCCTGTAGATTGGCACTTATTAACCTGCTGTTCCCCATGTGGCCCAGCCCAATGCCAGACGAGCAGGCTCCCTGGCGCTGAAGCCAGTGCTGAGGGCCAAATTACACTTTCAGTGCAGCCCCATTTCAGCATGAAGCTGCTTGCCAGGTAAAGAATAAATCTCAAGTTTTACAACTTGTTTGCTTGACTTTCTAACTAGACTGCTCAGCAAAACAAAACAAAACCCTTCAAAAATCTATTATCTTTGGCAAACAAAATATGCAGGAAGGATTATAGAAGATTTGGTTTCTTTGAATGCATCCGGCAATGTGTTCTATGTTGCTTTTTTCAAAAACTAATTGCCTCTGTAAACAGTAGTGGGGCATGTGTGCATGTGCATGCATGCACACATGGGTGAGTGAGCATGTATGATCATGCATGCGCACATGCACTGATGACAGGGTATAGTTGAAGGGCTGTGGGATTTGAAGGTCAGGCATACTGAGGTTCAAATCCAGTGTGACTGCTCATCAGCTGTACAATCCAGGGTGTCTGTAAAATGGGGATGACAAGACCTACATTGTGAGCTCTTTGTCAGGCTTCAAAGGGAGCCAAAGAGCCAGCACAATTCCCTGCATGCAAACTCTCCTCGCCAAAGGCAATTTGAGCACTGGATGCTTTGCTGTTCCTGGAAAGCTCTCTCTGCCCTGGAACCTTATGCACATACTTATCTCATTTTTGTGGCATTTGACAGAACCGCCTATTGTCATTTATCTTTTTCCGTATACCTATC
>NW_006436289.1:5277171-5281120 GCF_000325575.1 Pteropus alecto | reverse complement strand
CAGGGACCTTGCAAGGGGAGATGCTCGCTAGGTGGTTTGGCCAGAAGGACCATGACCCCATTGAGAAGACCCAGAGAGAACCTGAATCTCCATGGGGGTCTTCTCTGCTTCTAGGTTTCACTTAGACTCTGACCGCTGGGCTGGTAGAAGGTCCTGACACTAAAAGACTATTTTCAGAAGCTGCTCTTCAGCCCTTTCTCTTGGTCAAAAGTGTGAGGATGGGTAGCATGACTAGCCAGACAGAACAGGCACAGTTTCACAGCAACTCCTTCACTAGGAGCTACGATCCCCTGATTTTTGTCTTAGTCATAAAAATGGGAACAATAACACTTCCATCATAGGGCTGCTTCTAGGATGAAATGATAAGGCAGTGGGACACATTAAGTAGGATGGGGCCTGGCACATGTTAAGGTATTCGGTTTTTCTTGCTACCACAGTTTTTCAATTTTAAAATGCCATTGATTATGAGATGAACTACAGATAACAGCTTTTCAGGAAAAATTTGTGTCAATTACCAACTAAATTCATGCATCTTAACCTCATACTCATTAAAAAGTATATAAATGAGCTGTGAATTATCTCCACTTTGGTCACAAGGATGAATTGCTGAAGGAGAAGGACATGAGGTAAGAAACAATAATCACCAATGCAATTGGATGACAACCTCGATGATCACTCTGCTGTTCAACATAATGCTGGTAGACCCAAGAGACTGCACTGCAGCCTCTCCCAGGCCTGGGATGGAGAGTGTCGAGGACTCTCTCACCTGGATCCACTGGGCTCTATGTGTGTGGTTCAGGCCTTGATCGGAGCCAGCTGTGATCAAGGCTAGGCACATCCTCAGTGTCTGTCTACCATCAAGTGGAGTCAGCTGGCATCTGGCAGACCAGTCTCCACTGCTGGGCTTCCTCATTGTTCTTAGAGCTTTTTTGTTCTTCTCATATTTGAGAAGGGTGGATAGCCCCTGTCAGAACTCTCCCCTTTTCTCTGTGTTGGCTTAGTCTATAGGACTGTGCTGGTGCCTTGATTTCCCCTCTCAAGTTCATTGTATCTGTCAAGATTTAGTCAGGAAAAAAGAAGCCACACTAGATATATCAAACAGAGGAGACTGAATACAGGCTCTAGGATGCATAGGTGTTGGAAGGCTGGGATAGCAAAAGGGAGATTGCACAGTGACCCAGAATTTATCAACTGCTGGGAGAAGCTATCACAGCTGGGGCTGGGGGAACAAAAGGGAGGAGGAGACATTACCAGAATCTGGGCATACAGAGGAAGGGTTGCAGCCTCCATGGAGGAGGGGCTGTTGTAGCTAAAGTTGGAATGATGGAACTAACACAGCATTTTAGAGACATCACCAAAAGTAGAAGAGAAGAGACAAAGTGTCTTTATGAGGTCACATTATTCCCTTTCTCTTGCCTTCTGTTCTCCAGCATCTTTATTGAGAAAACTTCTGAAGAAGTCAGCTGGCAGAGGAGCCTAGGCATTACAGTGCAGTACACAGAGGGTGACCTGAGGTGAGAGACAGTAGGTAAATAATAAGTACATTCAGGCAGTTGACAGATATTTATTTAAGTACCTTCTAAATGCAGGGCACTGTTGTAGTGCTGGGGAGTCAGCAGTGAACCAAGTATGAAGTCCCTGCCCTCTAAGAGCTACATTTTAGTGGAGAAATAGCCAACAAACATAAAAAAAGTAAAGTATACAGTATCTCATATGTTGGTAAGGGTTATAGACAAAAAGTACAACAGGGAAAGGGATAGGGAGCAGTGGAAGTAGGTGGGTGAGCAGGAAAGATTTCATTTAGAAGGGGTATTTCACTGAGAAGTGAGGGAGTGAGCCTGACACTATCTGGGGAAGAGTCATTACAGGCAGAGACGTAGCAAATGCAAAAGTTCTGGGGCCTGTCATGCTCAAGGAACAATAAAGAAGTCATAGCAGAGAGTGTAAGGAGAGAAGTATTAGGAAATGAAGCCAGGGAGACAGCTGCCAAGAGCAGTTTGGTTTTCAGAAGAAAAAAAATGGGAATCCCTTAGAACAAGTGATCCACCTAAAAATCTTTACATGTTTTTATTAAGCCAGCCCCCTCTTGACTATTTTCACTGACCTCCTTCCCATCTCTTACGGGCTCAGAAGAGAGGTAAAAGGGGTGGGGCTTAAAGACAGACCCCGCAGGGCCTTGGGAGGCCACTATAATGGCTTTTATGCTAAGTGAGATGGTAAGCCATTTTCATGATCTGCCCTGCTCAGTACCTACTTTTTCCTCCCTGTTCCAAATCAGAAATAGAGGTCCACCCGGACCCCTCGCTCAATAACTGGGATTCACCTTCCTCTGACCCCAATGGATACACATTGTCTACTAGACTTTTGGCTTCTTAAAAACAGGGCCCTGCCTAACCAGTGCTTGGCACCCAGTAGGGTCTTAGTCAATCCCTTGAAAGAATGAATGGTTAAGCAGACCTTCATTTCTCTCATTTGTTACCAGTATTGTGACATGTTGACTCAGTTGACTCAAAGCCAATGTCATTTGGGTGCACAGAATCATTCCAACTTGTTAGCTGGAGCCTGATAAATAATAGAGCAGTTGCTTGGATGAATTTCAAACTGGTTGCATGAAACTTGTGTGGCTGTAGTCTCAATCTCCATGAATACTTTGGGGCCAAAGAGTTACTACACAGAGGTGTGCCCACCCCACTGCTTTCTGGTAATGATGGAGGTTTTTTCCCCTCCTTTTTATTAGTGATAAAGGTTTTGTTGAAGATAATTGTATTTTGAGCAGCACAGTTAATGAACTAGCTAAGCATCAATAGATGGAATCATAAAACCATTAAACACCAAGAGCAATAATGGGAAACTGTGTCTGGTGGTAATGAAATTAAGTGTCTTTATGAGGTCACTTTATTCTTTTTCTCCTCGGCTCTCTTGCCCTCCTGAGTACATGGTGACTGCTGCTTCTAATTGCTGTTTCACTAAAATGCACAATGCTATCCATTTTGTGTTTTAATTCAATGTATTTCTAGGGCCTTCAGGATCATTAAACCCTCTACCAAGGGAGTGCGGTAGAAGTGGCGATTATGAAAGCTTCTGGAAGTGGCCCAGGAGTGTGGGAGAGTAAGGACAGCAGGAAAGGTGGAGAAAGAATAAAAGAGACCTGCTAGACTTAGTACTGAACTCAAACTGATGAATACCAGTGCTCAAGGTTGAGCCCATGAGGGTCTTTCGTACAACCCTGAAGTTAAGCCAGGGCCACTCACAGAGGGATTGGTGTCTATGACTATACTTGTACTTGAACCATACTTTTTAGTTTGAGAGCACATTCACCTGTATAATTTCCTTTGAGCATTGTGAAAAATCCCATATAACTTTTTATTCCCTCTTTTCAGACGAGGAAACTGAGTCTCATGAGGTTTAATTGACATAACTCCCACTGCTCATTAGAGTCCAAAGCTGTTATTCTTTCCTTTATGCCAGGGTGCCTCATGGGTATTGAACCAAATCACTTGCTAATGATTTAACACTTGACCAACAAAGGTCATGGTACCATTACTTAATTCAATAATTCTAGAAATGTTTATTGAGTATCTATTATATTCTGGGAGTATAATGATGAGCAACACCAACTCCTTCCCATCCTCACATAACTTAGATGTAACTGGGGAGACTTAAAGAAGCAACAACAAACAGTGAGTTAGGTGATATGATACAGAAAACATCATATTGGGGAAGCTGATGACAGGAGTCCCCCAAACTAATCTACAAGACAAGAAACCTTCCTGAAGGAAGTGAAGTTTAAACTGAGGCCTGAAATATGGAAGTTAAATAGATGAAGGACAAAGAAAAGTATAAAAGGTATGGCAGAAATGTACGAGGAAGTGGTGGCTGACTTTATTTATTTATCAGGGAGCTTCAATTGATAGGACCAAGGAACTGATTTTGTGGAGGCTGAGAGGAA
>NW_006436289.1:5272349-5277161 GCF_000325575.1 Pteropus alecto | reverse complement strand
TGGGGCCTGGTTTGGTCACCTGGATGGGGAATGGACGATAATGCCATTTTCCGAGACAGAGAGCACTGTGGGAAGAGCCCAAGAGTGGAGTTGGGGTGGGGTAAGACGATAATTATTGAATATGTCTCACTCTTATAACAATGAACCCTAAAAGGCTAGATAGCTGGCCAGGCCTAGTGTTACCTCAGGCTAAGATGTGAATTAAGGCCCTGATACAGATATGGTGTTAATTCTTTCCTCGAGCCGCCTGTAAAGCCTATACATTAAGTTTGTTTCCACCCTGCTGAGGAATTGAATGGACAGACTAAAGCCTCAAAATGATCACTGCCAGCTGAATGATAAGGCCAAACACAATGAAATTTAATAGGGCAAATGTAAATGACACTCCTTAGGTGTACAAGATCAGTTGTTCATGTAAAGGATAAAAAACCTGACTTAACAGCAGCTCATGTCAACAGAGCTTAATAGAGTCAGCTGGCCTGTGAATTCCAGGTAAGTCAACAGTGTCATGTGGCTGCCCCTTTTCCTCCTTCTAGTGCCATCTTGATGTTTGAAGTACTGCAGAGGAACTCATGAAGGTGGTTATCCAACCAGAACAGAGAAAAGCTTATAAGAAAGGTGCAGCAGCCAAGGAGAGGCCAGTTCAGAGAATGTCAGACAGGGCTGAGCTGCAGGGGCCTACAGGGAAGGAGTCCAGGCATATCTCCAACAGCATATCTGGAAAAACCATAGTCAAGGGACATAATTCTCAACCCACTAGGTGGTCTCAGGGAGAGGATTTGTTTGGGCTGGGAGTAGAAGAAAAGGTGGACCAAGAAAACGATAAAGGGAGGAGAATCCTCCAAAAGCCGATTCTTGTATTAATTTGTTTCAATCGTATGTTTGAATACTGATATGTGCTTAGCTCTCTGCTGTGGGAAATTCTATAAAGAATTAGGTACAGTACAAACAGTGCTAACTGGTCCAGCTCAGACTACAAGTGCTATCCAGAGGCTGGTGAGGTCTGTGAGGACAGGGAGATCAAAGAAGATGTCACGGGAGAGCCTGAGGCGAGGGAAGATGTCTCAGGCAAGGCAAGAGTTGGGGAAAATGAGAAAATCAGCTAACTGGAGTCTTAGGAAAAAGGTGGGGCATGTAAGGGTATGGCCAGAGTTTGGCATGCTTGGCGGGCCAGACAAGTTGCTGAAATGGGATGAAGGTGAGCTCTTATCTGTGGGATGTAGAGTCCATGGAAGGTCCTCTGGCTGAGGAAGCTGAATTGAAGGATGACTCTGATCTCTGACTTTCCTCCTTATTAGTTTCTCCCTTTACAGTGTGTGCCCCAGGTGGCTGATGACTCTTGTATTATGCTGACAATCTACTGCAGGCGTGAGTGCCTAGGCAGTAGTGAGGAGGCAAGCTCCAAGGACAATCTTTGGGGAAGAAACCCCAGTGCCCTCTGATGGGAAATCAAATTAAATGGATGTTAGAGGGTGCCTTGTAAACTGCAGAATGTAAGAGATTTCCCTTCTTTCTTTCTTCTCTTCCTTCCTTTCTCCTTTATTCTTTCTTCTCCCCAACATTTACAGAGAAATAGCTGCATAGCAGGCAGTCTGGGAAGGGATGGAGATACAAAAAGGATCAGAACACAGATCCTGCTCCTCATAGTTCATAACGAAGAGGGGAGATCAGACACACAGATAAGGAACTTATTTCTTTGATTTTAAGATGCATTCTCAATATAAAAACTTTTCAGAAGAAAAAAATCAGAATCTCTACCACACTAAATGTACACATTGCTGCAAAACATCCTGATTTTAGAAACATTCAAATGTGATAAAAAATGTGTCTTTTAGAACTGAGCAATATGGGCAGAGTAATCATTAACATGATGGGAATGGGTACAGTGAACATTAAAATGTGAGAAAAAAATGTGTCATGAAAGTGGTAGTTACAGCAGTGTGATCGTTGTCACAACAGGAGTGGGTACAAGGTGCCATTGGAACCCACTGGAGGAAGCTCTTGAAACTGCCTGAGGACACCAGATAAGACTTCAGCAGAAGATGGTGCTAGAAGGCTCCTTCCAGGGGAACAATGGTGACGTGGGTGGGTAAAGAGGCCCGAGGAGGGGGCTCCGGGGGGAAGGAGCTGCTTCTGCAGAGGCAGGAGACAAATGAGAGGGTGATGCATTCTGGGAGCAGGTGCTTATCCTTATTGTGACTGCTTTTATCAGCAGAAGGATCCAGGGGCCTTCAGGAGGAGCCTGGAGGAGCCTGATCACAACAGGGAAGGAGATGTGGGCTCCACAGTGTAACAGGACGAGGCATCTCTGCTCAACTTGTCCATTTCTTAAGAAGTTTTTCTGTTTTCTATTTACATAAAGTATAAACCAATTGCCTAATGCAAAAATGATGTGTTCTCAATAGTGAGAAAATACAACAGATTTCAATCAATAGACTCAGAGTTTTTCATTAAATCTGCTTGCCTATTTCCTTAAATCTTTTCTCCCGGAGAAGTACACCCTTTTGAAGTGATTGATTGTGTTGCCCCTTGAGCACATGTACTTCTTACAGCTTCTCCCTCTCTCCTTTTCTTTTCTATCTTTTTCTCTTCTTTCTAGTTGTTGTCAAGCAGCTAGCTGCTCAGCTGAAACATCAAGCAGGCATCATGCCTGATATGCACGTGAGGCTGTTTCTGAAATGCATCCTCACAAAATGACCTTTGGCTATCAGTATGATGAAAATATCATTAGAAGGAAATTTATATAAGTTGGTTCTAGGAGGAAGGAACGCTACTAGTATTTAAAGAGAGCCCAATAAACGATCTGGAAATGCCTTCCCAGGAAGGCCTGGTGAAAGTGGAGGAGAGAACAAGATTAATTAGGACATTCTCCCGGATTGTGTTTCTTTGTGCTCACAGGGGAATGGTTGTTCTCTTGGGGCAGAGAAACACCCATCTGGTCCTTTCTGCATTCACTCGATAGCTCAACTCATCCTGGGCCCAGAAGAGAGTATCCCATGGCTGCTTCCTCTTCATACTTTCTCATCCCTGGGAGGGCCCTGGGCTGTTGGAGCACAGAGAATCAGGGTGGATGTAGGCTGTGATGGAAATGGCATCCAGTGGGAGCCACCAGCCTGGCTCCTCCTGCTGGTTCTGCCACAGGAGCCTCTTTGGAATGCATTTCCTCATCTGTGAAATCAGATTGTTTACTAGTTGATCTCTAAGGCTCTGTTTTAGCTCTATGACAGTAATTCAAACAAGAATAAAGACATTGTTGCTGAATATTTACACTGTGTGCTAGGCACTCTTGTAAGAGCTTTACATATTTTATCTCATTTAATCTTCATGGCAACTTTGTGAGGTTTGTAAAAAATAATAAATTGAACCACTTTAAAATGGAGCTGGAGCTGCCGTCCCAGAGGAACTGCCTTGCACATTTTATACCTCAAACCTTTGGAATGTTAAAATAGGGCAAAATAACCTTTGGACTGGGCCTAAATCAACCTGTGTCTCAAAGAACCGTTTGCAAGGATAACAAGACAGAGATATTATAATTACCAGTCTGGTGTTTATTAGACAGAAAATTTAAAACATTCTTTAGAATGAACATCACTATGTTATATTATCTGTACCAATAGAAATGCCACTTTTCTATTGATGTAATTGTCCCTTTCTCTTTCTCATAGATACTTCTTGGCTTTGTCTTTTAATTGGAACATTATTTGGGCCTCTGCCTAAATTTTTAAATCTCAAGTAAATGCTTGTTTCCTCTCATTTTGAAAGGCCTTTTATTTTTGGGTTAACAGGTTCATACTCTTAGTATCCCATTTTATAGATGAGGAACTAAGGCTTAGAGATATTATGTACCTAGTCCCAGAAAACACAACTGGTAAGAGGCAGAACTGGAATGAGGCCATGTCTTTGATTCTGCAGCCCACACTAGTTAGGTGTTGTCTTAGTTCAGGCTGCTATAACAAGATATCATAGACTGGATGGCTTAAATAACATTTATTTCTCACTGTTTGGAGGCTGTGATTGTGCCAGCAGAATCAGTGCCTGGTGAGAGCTGTCTTCCTGGTTTGCAGATGGCTGCCTTCTTGCTGTGTCCTCACATGACAGAGTTCTAGTCTTTTCCTCTTCTTATAAGAACATGAACCTCATTACAAGAGCCCCACTTCACAACCTTATCTAAACCTAATCACCTCCAAAAGGCCCCATCTCCTAGTACCATCTCATTGGAGATTAGGGTTTCAACATGTGAATTCTGGGGGGACACAACATTTAGTCCATAACATGCTTTATTCAATAATGTCTCCTTCCATGATTTGGAATATAGGTGGCTTGAATTGACCTTGGGAGCACAGTAGGAGAACATATAGCTCCCTCACCTTCTGCATAGGGCAGATGGGGAGTTGTTAAGTGCAAAGCTGTTGTGTCTGCTAGCAGGACTCTGGATGAGTGAATAAGGATCTTGTGTAATGTTTATGAACCCAGATACTCCCTGATCACAAGCCACTTTCCAGGAGTATCTGTGATAGTTTGTGAACATCCATCCATCCATTTCACAAATATTTTTTGAATACCTACACTGTTATCAGGGTCTGGAAAACCTAGACAGAGAGCTTGCATTCTAGTAGGGAAAAAAGACATCAACCAACTAATTGCACAAATAAATATCTAATTGAAAATTGTGTTAAATACTAGGAAAGGCTGTGCTATGAGAGTGCATCCTAGGAGGCCAGATCTGGTCCTTGTGGAGGATGTAGTCATGAAAGGTTTCCTTGAGGAAGTGATTGATGAGCTGAGTTCTAAAAGATCTGAAGACTTCAACTA
>NW_006436289.1:5252682-5272281 GCF_000325575.1 Pteropus alecto | reverse complement strand
GAGGGGGTGAGGTATGGAGGTTTACGGAGGGCCAAGATATATAGAGTTTTGTAGGTAACTTAAGAAGTTTGCACTTTATTCTAAGTGCACTGGAAAACCATTGCAAGATTTTAAACAGGAAAGTGATGTGAACTGATTTGCATTAAAACAAAATCATCACTCGGTTACTGTTTGGAAGAGGCCCAGGTGAGAACAGGAAAACCAGTTGGTGGGCTAATGCCCATCCATCTTGTAGATTGAACAAGAGCTGGAAGCAAATGGGCTAGAGTTGGCAGTGGAAATGAAAAGAATAGGAAGCATTACGGTGATATTTAGGAAGTAAAATCAGCAAGATATAGGGGAATGGCTTGAGTAGGGTTGCATAATCTGGAATGAGTAAGCTCATTTAGTACTCTGATGTGGCAACTTGTTTTTAAGAGGTAATGTCACTTTCTAAAGCTTCCCCGAGTGCCTAGCTGGGTCAGTTAGGATGACTTCAACTGCAGGTAAACACAAAACAGGTGAGCCTACTCAACAGCCTTAAACAATTAGGAGCTATCTCACACAGCAAGAAGTCCAGCAGTGGTGCTATTCTTGTGTGGTGGGATCGGCTCTGTGGTATGATCAAGGACACAGATTCTTTGCTTTTCTTCCCTCTACCGACGTTCTAGGCTGGCTTACCTTGTGGTGTCATGATGTCCTTGACATTTCAAGACATCAGACATCCAGTCACGACTGCATCCTTTTCAGTTTTGAGTTGCCAGACTGAGTTACATTTGCATCCTGTAAATCGACCTCTGCCTGGACAATGGTTACCATGATGGCTTATGCCACTTAGGATTTTGCTCTGGACTGGGAATGGGGCCACCTTGTCAGAGGAGTGAATAAGTGGACTAATCTGCGGTTTTGTTACAGGGACTAGATATTGGGGCTCATTGGGTTTTGTCATGGTATCCTGAACCAACGAGTCCCAGATTTTAAACTTCTTAGACCAATAAGTACAATAAAAGAAACGAGTGGGGGAACTGGCAGTAGGATTGCAAATTTTTCATTTTTGCCTAGTAAAGACATTTAAAAATTGCGATCTGCTGTGTCTATTATTTTGTCAAAAGAACATTTTAAAAGCAAAGAAAAAATCAGTTTAATGAGTTTAGCATTATTAAACCTTGCTCTTTTTTTCATTTCTTTTATCTGAAACTTGGGAACCACTCTTTTGGACAACTATGAACCACATAAAACGGACATTACTAACTAGGACCCAAAGGCCCATCGGGTCTGTGGAATAGAAGTCAGAGTGTCCATGAACATGGGTAGGGAAAAATTATACTTTTATTTTTACTATCCTCTACTTGATGTGTAGCATTTCCTTCAGTTACAAATGTGACAAAAAAAACCAGTGTATTAACATGACATCACAAATATTTTCATGTCATATTACAGTTTTTGTAGATATCTGGAAATGTAATTTATGTCCACCACTATTTTGAAACTACAGAAGCTGTTAGACTGGCCACTGGAAGCTTGAGATCAGTCTTTCCCACAGACTCTCCTGTGATGTAGCTGGCTGTTGTCTGGCAACTCTGTACGGGTAGGGTCGGCCACCGAGCAATGGATTTGAGTTTTCTCATGGGGGTGACCCAGACATTTCAACATTCCTCAAGTGTAATCACTTGTGGATCAATATGCAGAAGGAGTTGCATTATTTTCAGTTTGCTAAAGTGCTGCAAATCTGAATCTTTCTAATGTGGGTTTTTCACTTTCCATCTACAATGCAACCTTTGGTGACACAGGAGAGTTCAAATATGTCTGATTGCTGAGCTAACTGTCCAAGTGTGATATTTAAAGTAATTTCTTGTGATTGATAACAGATTGCACGGTGACACGGGTCATGCACAGTGCGGTAAGTTTTGTGTAATAGTCCTGTCTTTGACTTATGTTTCCTTTTTTACATGTCTGTTATGAAATAAAATCTTACATGCACAGTATGTTATTCGTGCATTGTTTTTGTACTATAACCCTGTGAATTGCCACACATTAAAAAAATACCATTGTGAAACAGTGACAATATGAGAAATGAAAACCATTGTTTCCAGAAAGTCATGGAAAGTCATGAAGCAATAGCTAAATTCGAGGGGAGGAAAGGACTCCTGAGCAATGTCTGTAGCCCCTGTCTATACAAAGGTTAAAAGATGTTAATAGCACAAAAACTTTGGCTAATCATAAAACTTGCCTTGTTTTACTTATTTGTCATAAAATTTAATGAATATTTCATACTTTACTTAATTAACATACAAATTATTCCCTTCTCTGTAGATTTATCAAACAAATTACTTAGGAACCACAAACATAGTATTACATTTTAAAGAATGTCACTGGAATAGAAAAATTTTTATTTTCCCTTTATTTATTATTTATTTTTTACGAACCCAATTTATCTCGAGCTGGCAAAGAAAAGGAAGGTCCAATGAAAACTACGTACCTGGTTTCATTTACATTAATGAAGCAATGGAATATAAAAGCCTTAATGACTTTTTTCTTTTATGGAAAAATTCTTGAGAATGGGATTTGAAGTCAGGAAGACTGAAAGAGTACTTCATGTCCATTTACCTAGAGAATGCATCTAAAGAAAATGAAGGGTTTTGTGTGTATGTGGAGAGAGAAAGCTCAATTTAAAAAAGCTAGGATACTTCAAAAATGTGCATTTGGCATTTCACAAAAACCTTTGTTGGAAGCATTCTTGAAGTTTCTTACCAAGTGCCAAACAAAAGAAGCCTCACATTACTGGAGAAACTACCCGAAGCCACACACACATTGAAAATGTGGAGCAGACTGAAAGTGGCTCTCTAGTCAAATGAAGTGCTTTCCACAGTAGTTGGCATATTTTGAAGTATGTTATGGAGGAATTGGCAGTCTTGCCATTCCCCTCAGTAAGTCACTTGATGAAGCTACGGACATCTTTCAATAAATTCACCTCCTCGTTTTGTTCACAATGACCCTGCTGATGTCAACAAACAGGAATTCTTATTTTGTGGGTGCCTTTGAAAACTGCAAAGGGGATTGGATTAAACATGGCTGTGTGAGAGATGTCCCCAGGTCTCTCCCCTTGAAACAACAATAAGCTGAACACTTAAAACTCAACAGAAAACACCCAAACTGCACACCAGCACATCTGAGGGTGGGATCTGTGCATAAGAGCTATCACAGGTCAGAACCCCGGGTGTCGGGCTGTGGACTGGGAGAAATAAAGAAACTGCCTCTCACAGTCTGAGCTCCCTGTAGGAGGAGGGGGAGGGGAGAAGGTGCAGAGAGTTCCCTGAACAGCCCTGCCTGAGAGTGCTGTGAGCTTCACGTCGCCGGCAGCAGTGCCCAACCATCAGGGCAGAAGGCAGAGAAACAGGGACAGGAGAGAAGCGGGGATGATAGAGAAACAACAGTTGATTTTTACCAGCTGCAGTTGCAAAACTTGAGGCTGAGCCACAGCCTCCAACTCCCAACCCAGAGAGCCCTTCCCCGCATACCCTCCGAGACCGTACACCATGGAGCCCTAGGAGAATCTGAGCAAACACTACCGAAACTATCACTAACACTGACAGGAACTGAGATTTAGGGTAGCGAGCATGATTAAACATCTATCAGGAAAAAAAAAAAGACATTATTAACACTTTATATAAAGCAAAGATCCAAGAGGCTTAGATGCCACCTACTGGAAACCAAAAGAAAAACACCTTATTTGCAAGAGGCTAGAGACCATTATATAATAAATCTTCTTTCTGGAAAACTGCAAAGACTGCTGACGTTTTGGAAATGGTGTAAAGTTTTTTAAAAAAGCTTTATATCCTTGCTCAGGAGCTCTTGTGATGCTTGTTTGCACATCTGATGTTGTTACTTTAGTGAAAAAGGGAACATTTCATGTTGTTTTCAGTTGCTGCATTTAACACAGGCATATTCTGGCTTTTCCAAAAATCCCGAGAGAAGTTTTTTTTGCTGGCCATAAAGTCATCAACTTTTTCAAAAGCTAGTCTCTGAATCAGTATTCTTATAGGTTTTGTAAAGAAACGGTAGCAGAAAACTAGGAGTTTCTCTACCGCAGAGAAGCTCATTGACTTCCAAGAAGGAAGTTTCACTTTTTCTCAAAGAACAAGAAAATCCATTCTTGTAACACTTCAAAAGAATTTTGCCTGGCAGATATATATTTTTTAAAATAAATTTACTTATTTAAATTAGTTTCAAGTACAGACAATATAGATGTTAGACATCTATAATATTCATAAAACAATCCCCCCAATTGCTCTCTCCCTCTTCTTAGCCATCATATTAATGCTAACTACATTCCCTCTTTCATGCTCCCCATGCCCATCTATCAACTACTAATTTGTACTTCTTTAACCCTTCACCCCATTGTCCCAGCCTCCTAACCCCCCTCCCCTCTGTCCATTACCGAATTGTCCACAATATTTGTGAGTCTGTTTTTTGATTAGTTTGCTCTTTTTGTTCCTTAGATACCGCATATAAGTGAAATCATATGATATCTCTTCTCCAATTCTCTTTGTTCTTTAGACTATATACCTTTTTGATTTTTTAAATAACTAAATTGTCTTTATCCAGTCGTCTGTTGATGGGCATTTAGGTTGCTTCCATATCTTGGCTATTGTAAATTGTGCTGCCATGAATATCGGAGTGCATAGCTCTTTATGAATTATTGTTTTGGTTTTCTTTGGATAAATACTCGGAAGTGCAATTGCTGGGTCAAAAGGTATATATATCCATTTTTAATTTTTTGAGAAACCTCAGACTGTTTTCCATAGTGGCTGTACCAATTTGCAATCCCACCAACAATGTATTTGGGTTCCCTTTTCTTCGCATCCTTGCCAACACTTGCTGTTTTTTGATTTATTAACGATAGCCATCCTGACAGGTGTGAGGTGATATCTTATTGTGGTTTTAATTTGCATTTCTCTGATGATTAGCGACCTTGAGCATCTTTTCATATGCCTGTTAGCCATCTGTATTTCCTCTTTGGAGAAGTATCTATTCAGGTCTTCTGCCCATTTTTTAATTGGACAGTTTGTTTTTTTTGTTGTCGAGTTGTATAAGTTCTTTATAAATTTTGAGTATTAACCCCTTATCATATGTATCATTAGCCAATATCTTTTCTGAAACAGTCAGTTGTCTTTTTGTTTTGTTGATGATTTCCTTTGCTGTACAAAAACTTTTTAGTTTGATGTAGTCCCATTTGTTTATTTTTTCTTTTGTTTCCCTTGCCTGAGGAGATACATCTGAAAAGGAATTCCCGTTAGTAATATTAGAGAGTTTATTGCCTACGTTTTCTTCTAAAAGTTTTATGGTTTCAGGTCTTACATTTAAATCTTTAATCCATTTTGAGTCTATTCTTGTGTACAGTGTAAGAAGATGGTCCAGCTTCTTTTTTTGCATTATCTGTCCAATTTTCCCAACACTATTTATTGAAGAGACTGTCTTTATCCCATTTTATATTCTTACTTCCTTTGCCATATATTAAGTAAGCATATAGGCAGATATTTTTTAACCATGTGAATGAGTTGACTGTTTCAACTCAAGGCCCTGATATCACCATTATGAAAACATAAGGTTTCTTGGCTAAACTGCTGATAAGAGGCTGGCATCTTTGTAAACTTTGAAATGCTGAAGGAAGTGCTGTAGCTCAATGGAGTTGAGTTACAAAATTCTGTCAATTTATTTGAAAAAAGCAATCTGCAAACACCTGGAAATACTTTAGAACTCTTGCAAAAGTCATTTCTATCTTGATGGTAACAAAATTGAACCCTAGAGTTGCATTCTTTTCCTTTCTTATATAAACTGTATCAAAGGTGTTGATCTAGCCAAAGATGAATTCATTGATCTCAGGACCAAAATAACACTCTAACTGGAGTTTCACTAAATAGCCTTGGAGAGTTTTGGTGCTCCCTGGGAGACACTTACTTTTACTATGTGAAGAAGCTGTGGAAGCTTTAATTCTATTTTCAACACTATATCTTTGAGGATTGGATTTTTCAACATTGTTACCATAAATATATATCAAAGTCAATTGATTTCCAACAACATGTAGGTTATCTTGTCAAATACCATTCCACCATTTTATGTTCTCATTCAAGGTAAGCAAAAACAGTCTTTATATGAGTATGTCTTAAAAAATTAAAATTTAACTTTAATGACTATTTCAAATGCAATGTATTAGTTTTTTCAATGCAGGGCAAAGAAGCAAATCTATTACTATGTAATAAGCATATTTTAAAACTAATACCTTGGTAATTGTATTTCAGTAAATTTAATTTTTTTTTGTAATCTTGTGTGTTTATTTTACACATTAAAAAACATTATCCTAAGAAAGGTCCATCAGGCTTCATCAGACTGCCCAAGGGATCCATGGTGTGATACAGTAAAGAAATCTTGATCTAAAGGACATGATCAGCTACCATGTTCTCCAGTTGCTGAAATGGGAAAAAAAGGTAAGTTTGATGTATATTGGGGTAGAGGCTGGAGAAAGAAAAGCTCCCCTCAGATCAGGCTAGGCCAGCCAAAAGGCTCCTGGGCTTCCAGGAATATTCACTTAAGGAGGCAGCCTTGAATATTCAGCCCTATCACACCTAGGACAAGGGAAGTAGGGGAAGGATATACTCTTCGTATAATGACTGATTTTAGGAAACTGGTCACTTTTCAATCAGTCCCCAGGTATTGAAGTGAAATCCATTACTGAGTTCTTCCTGTGAATATGGAGTGTGATGTCGAAGGGTTACGGGCGAAGAGTACTGTGTGGTTCCTTCCCGAGGAATTAACAGTTTATTTGTGGAAACAAAATGAGTGCATAAAACAATTAAGGAGAATTAAAGGTAAGGCTATATGGTGTCCTCAGAAAAACCTGTCTGGTGACTTTTCCATCACAGTGTCTCCAGAGTCCAGAATATTGCTTGGCACATAGTGTGTGTGCTAGAAAAATCTCTGTTGAATGAAAAAAATGGTGACTGAATTTTTAAAATAACATATATTGTTATGAGAGTAATACATGTTCCTTAGAGAAAACTTGAAAATACAGAATAATATAAAGAAATGAAAAAGAAATAAGCAGCCAACATTTTCTATATATTTTTTCTAAACACACACACACACACACACACACACACACACACACACACACACACACACACTCATACTTTTTAAAGAACAGATTTGAGACCTGAGTTTTATAGCTCAATTTTTTTCTCTTAAAATTATATCATGAACATTTTTCTGTGCCATTAGATATTCTTCAGAACATTATTTTTAATGGCTTCTCCATGCAGTATGCTATAAATAAATCATGGTGTAGCCTAACTTATTAACCACTTTCCTATTGCTGAGCATTACCGTTGGGAACATTCTGTACACCAGAAGTTACATTTATTTGTTGCTTGCTCTGTTCCAAGTATTGTGCTGAGGTTTTCTTCCTTCACACATAATCTCATTTAATTCTCATAGTAATTCAATGAGGTGGGATTCATCATATCCGTTTTACAGAGGAATCATGTGCCAAAGGTCATGCTGCTAGAAAGTGACAAAGCTGGGATTTGAACCCAGGTCCTATTTAGTGTCAAAGTCTCGACACTCAAATGTTACTTTAGACTGCTTCCCTAGCATATATGGGGAAGGCACACACTTTATCAGGAGCTTGAGAAACACCCAGCAGAAGGTAGGAGAAGATTCAGAAAAGAGGGCTGTGGTGGCTACCAAAGGAGAGATACTAAGAAGGAGGAAGTGCTTTTCCATATCCACAGCTGTGGAGACTTGAGGGTGGACAAGACCAAAGCAAAAGCCTTGGAGTATGGTTCAAGAGAGGCATTTCAAAAGTGAGGTGGGAGGAAAAGGTGTGTTCTGAGCTCAGTGCTCCCAACCCCCTGGTGGCGGAGTGACAAGACCCCTCTTCAATTTCTTCCTGATACCAAGATTCGTCTAACAGCTTTCATGCCAGAGGCTGAGAAAAGGTGACATAAAGAGTAGCAGAGTGTCGCTCTGTTCTTCAGCATTCCTCCATCGCCTCACGTGTGAGCAGTATCAGAAAAGGAGCTCAGAGGCTTGTAAGGGATGGAAGGCAGAGTCGCCAAGCCCACAGGGAAGGCAGAACTGAAGGCAGACCAGAGGGACTGGCTGGGCCTTGAACTGAAAACAGCCCTTTGCCAAGAGACCAGGCTCAGGTGACTAACTGTCCTGATGTGCCAGGGACTGTGGGGTTTCCCTGGATACAGGACTTTCAGTGTTAAAATTGGGCAAGTCCCAGGCAAACCAGGATGATTGGTCACCCTAGGCCAAGGCCTGTTTCTGAGCCAGGGCTCATCTAGTGAGACAGGTCCAAGCCAAGTTTATTAAAAGAGCAGTCAGTGAGTGACCCAGGATCCAGCACTGTCTGCACATGCTCACCTCTGCTCCTCGCCCTCTCTGCCTGTCCCTCCTCTTTTTCCTTCATTGAATATGTGTCCACGAGGATCGCTGATGACCTATGTACTGACAGATTCTAAGGCCACTCTCAGTCTAAGCCACTGTATCTCTCACCATTAGGTCTCCTTGCTTCCAGCCCTGCCCCTATAGTCTATTCTCAACCCAACATCCAAATGACCTTTTTCTATTAGTTTTCATTAAGGAATAATGTATATACAGTAAAATTTACCTGCTCTAGCATACAATTCCACATGTTTTGGCGAACACATCCAGTGGTTTAACCGTCACAGCAATCAAGATAGAGAACAGTTCTATCACTCCAGATATCTACCCCTTCCCCTAACCTAGCCCCTGGAAACCACTGATTTGTTTTCTGTCTCTATACTTTTGCCTTTTCAGAATGTCATGTAGATAGAATCATGTAGCTCATACCTTTGAATCTGGCTTCTTTCACTTAGCACTGTGCACTTGAGATTCATCCATATTGCTGTGTGTTGGTAGCTTCTTTCTTTTCAAAACTGAGTAGGATTCCATCGTATGGAGATTCCACAGTTGTTTAATGACTTCCCAGTTGAGGGATATTTGGTATTTTCCAATTTGGGGGAAATATGAATAAAGTTGCTCTAAGAATTCACTCGCAGGACTTTTTGGTAAGTGTAAGTTTCCATTTTACTTCGGTAAATACCTGGGAGTGGGTTGGTAGGTTGTGTGGTAGGAGCATGTTTCACTTTATGAGGAACTGCTAAACTGCTTTCTAAAGTGGCTGTACTACTATTTTGCATTCCCACCAGCAGTGAATGAGAGTTCCAGTTGCTCTGCATCCTCACCAGTGCTTGATAATTAAAAAAAATTATTTTAGCCATTATCGTAGTTGTGTAGTGGTATCTTGTAGTTTTAATTAGTATTTCCCTAGTGGCTAATGATGATGAACATCTTTTCATGTACTTATTGCCATATGAGTGTCTATTCAATGTGTCTTGCTCATTTTAAAAATTGGATTGTTTGCTTTCTTATTGTTGAGTTTTGAGAATCCTTCATATATTCCGTATCAAGTTATTTATCAGTTCTGAGATTTGTAAATATTTTCTCTCAGTCTGTGGCTTGTCTTTTTATTCTCGTAACGGGGTCTTACGAAGGGCAGACATTCTTAATTGTGGTGAAGTTTAATTTATTAGCCTAGTGTCATATCTAATAAATATTTTCCTAGTCCAAGTTCACAAAGATTTCTTCCTACGTTTTCATGGAACAGATTTACAGTTTTTGATTTTATATTTAGGTCTATGGTCTATTCTGAGTTCATTTTTATATGTGATGTAAGAAGTAAATAGAGGTTCTTTTTCTTTTTTACAATTGTTTCAGCATTATTTATGGGAAAGACTATCTTTTCTTCACTGAATTGCCTTTGTACCTTTGTTGAAAAGAAGTTGCCTCCATCTTCACATGGTCTTCTCTCCTGTATGTCTGTCTCAAATATCCCTTTCCTTTTTCTTACAACGACACCAGCCATAGGTTTATGGCTCAACTTAAGTCCAGAATGATTTTATCTTGAGATCCTTTAATTAATCACATCTGCAGATACTCTGTTTCCAAATAGGATCACATTCACTGTACCAGGGGGCAGGACTTGAAAATATCTTTTTTGGGACTACTATTCAACCCACTGCATAAACCAAATAAATTTACTTACTTATTTACTTAAATTCTATCTCTCTCCAACTAGTCTGAAATTTCCACAAGGGTAGGGAGTTTTGTCTCTTGTATTCGCTTCACTGCTTTATCTTCAGTGTCTAGAATAGTGTCAGGTACATAGTAAGTGTTCAATAAAAATATGTGTTGAATGTGTGTGTGTGAATCTCGCTTCTCCTTGTTTCAGCATCAGACACACCTGTGTACCTCTTTTATTCTAAAATCTCTTTTCCTTGGTTTCTAAGACTCACTCCCTTTTCGTTCTGCCTTTGCTTTCTTTGTTTCTTCTCAGCCCCCATTGTTGGAGCCTTGTCCTTTCTCCACCCCTTGACTCATGGGTCTCTTATCGTCCTTTTCCACTACTCTGTATTCTCCTCAGGTAGCTCACCCACCTCTGTGGTCATCACTTCCTAGATGCAAGTGACTCACATTTCTATATTTTCTTCCCCCCCCTCTTTTTAATTCCCCTCCACCCCACTTCCAACCCTGACCTATGGATGTTGCCGTTTCCCCTTAAGAACTGGATCTCTGAAGGCAGATTGTCTCCTCCCACACGCTCGCGGCGTGCACCCAGGACCTGGCACACCCAGGGTATGGTCCGTGGCTCCACCTGGGGCATGAACCCAAGACCATCTGCATATAAAGCAGACGTACTAACCACTACACTATGGAGCCACCCCACATTTCTATATTTTCACCCAGCCTGACTTTTGAACCGTATTTACATTTTCCTCTTTTATCTGAGTCCTCCTTATAATTAATGTACCCAACACTCTGACACATTCTCTCTTTCCTCCGAACCTGTCTGCCGTCCTTTCAGGGTTTATTTTAGTACTACCACCTTTCAAATCGTCAAAGCCAAAAGCCTGGAAATCATCCTTGACTCTCCTACGTCTTATCACTCATCAGGTCCTATCAACGTCACCTCTTAAATATCTCTTGGATCTGTCCACTTCTCCCAATCCCCACTGCCACAGTTCAGCCACTGTCATTCTCTTCCTGTCTCTCTGCTTCTTTCCAAAATGCAAAATGACCCTGCTCCTTCTCATCATAAACTCTTCTAGTGACTCTGAATTGCCTATAGGAGAGACAGACTCTTGATCTCCCAGGCCATTTCTCGAGGTCTGCTCCTTGCCTTCTGTGATCCAGCAACAGTGACCTTGCAGTTACCCAAATTCACCAAGGTCATGGGCTAGACCAGAGGGGACTAGGAAGCAGACCACCCCATCAGACAACTTCTGGGTATCTCCATCTCCACCAGCCTGTCTGCTCCCTGGTCCCCTGGACTCTGGGAAAACTGTAAAAATTGTTTAGACAGAAAACTTAAAAAAATAAAAAAAAACAAAAAAAACTTTAACATTTGGAGGAGGGTGAGCTGTCTCCAAGAGAGATTTTGGGTTCCATTTTACTCTCAGGTTATGGCAGTTTCTTGGAAAATGTCCATTTTGTCTCTGCTTTTTGGCGTTAATTGTTGGGATCAATGCTGTAGCAATTATATAATGTTTACTGTAGCCGCCACATATCTGAGGCTGAAGTGTTGCTAAATGTCACTTTCATGCTCCCCAGTGTATGGTGTGTAATTATAACTGGTTCACTACCTTCTTTGTGAAGGAGGCAGATGCTTTTAGCCTGAAAGGGAGAATAAAAATGCATTTTTTCTAACCTTACAAAACTACTCATTTCCGGAGAGATCCTGGAATGGACACAGGCTCTTCATCATGAACAGTGTTGCCTGCTGGGAGCTCTGCCAGTGTTTCCTAAAATGTGCAGGACCCCTCGACAGCTCCTCCCTGCCAGGCTGAGGGGGACGGGGGGTGGGGGCTCCTGGGAGCCTGAGATCAAATCCAGAGGCAAAAAGAGACGGAAGAACTGGGAATCAGAGTGACTACCCATGCAGCTGTGAAACAGGTGTCATCAGTTATGAGAAGCTTGGCCTTGAGGAAAGACTGGTCGGCTGGAAGTCACACAGCTTTGGGTTTGTATTTAACTATGTGACTTTGGATAAGTCATTTTGGCTCTCTGGTTTCATTTTTGTCACCTTCCAAGTGGGAAGAATAAATCCTGCCTGACCTATCTCAGTTAAATTCTATTGCAAACTGTTTCTCGAGTACTTGTTATATTCCGGGCACTAGAGTGTGTAGTAGTGCACACATTAGACACGATTCCTGCTCTCAGTGAGCTTAGGGTCTAGAGCAGGAGTTGACAAACTATGACCCACAGGCCATACCTGGTCTGTGGACTGTTTTTGTACAGTCTATTAGCTAAAATTCAATTTAGCATTTTTAAAGGATTATGAGAGAGAGAGAGAGAGAGAGAGAGAGAGAGAGAGAGAGAGAGAGAGAGGTAGAGACAGAGAGAGAGACAGAAAAGAAGATGCAACAGAGTATGGATGTGGCCTGTAAAGCTCAAGATATTTATCTGATTCTTTATAGAAGAATTTTTGTTGACCCCTGGTCAAGAGCTGTTAAATGACGGTCACTAGCCACATGTAGCTATTGCACACTTGAAATGTGGGTAGTAAATTGAGATGTGCTGTAACTGTACAATAGACATTGGATTTCAAAGACCGTATGAAAAAAAGAATAAAAAATGTCCTATTTAAAATTTTTATATTGATTACATGTTAAAATGATATTTTAGATATATTGGGTTAAATATATGATTAAAATGAACTATTTGTGTTTCTTCTTACTTCTTAAAATGTGGTTATTAGAAAATTGGAAATCATGTTAAGTAACTCACATTATATTTCTATCGGATAGCACTGGTCTCATTAAGAGTTAGATTCTGAGTCTAAAATTAGATCGATTGCCTATTAATGTGTTATCTGGGCAAATGATTTAACTGAGACTAAATTTTTCATTTCTAAAATGGGGGGACAGTGATAACAGCTAATTGATAGAGTTGTTTTGAGACCAAGTGAAACAATCTATTGAAAGCATTTTGTGAGGTACAAGTTGTTTTACAGTTATAACTGGTTATTGTGTTTCAGCAATGCCTGAGAACACAGGAGGCTGTTTAGCATCCTCCCCCATTATCGATCCTCCCTGTACTTGTGGCAGGGCTGGTGCAGATGCCATTCAGCACTCCTCTCCACTTATTACTGGCTCCCTGGGCTCTCCTCTTATGCTTAGCCCCCAAACCCTGTAAAGCATTGGTTTGTAACATTTAGAGCTGCTTTTTCCTCCTGGAGTGTTCACATTTGATCTTGGAGACACATAGACATCAAAATTCTAATGAAAATCCTGTAGGAAAATGACATTCTATTAGGAGTCAGGAAACCTGGATGAATGGTAATAAAACTGCAAAGAGTAACTAACATTAAAGTCTTGCTAAGTGTTTAACTTGTATTATGTCACTTAATAAAATAGCAATAGCATGAGGACCTAGAGTTCTGATTTTACAAATAAGAAAATTGAAGTACAGAGAGGTAAAGTGACTTTCTCAGCATTTCTCAGCTTTAGATGACAGAGTCTGGGTCTGAACCCACATATTCCGACTCCAAGTATAGTATAGAGGTCATTCCGGGTCCTTTGGCTGTCCTTGCATAAGGAGTGATGCAGGTAAGCAATGCGGTGCTGTCAGGAGTCAACCGGGGGTGGTAGACACAGCTCTGGTCCAGGAATCAGAAGATGTGCATTCTGTCCCTGGTGCCGCGCCTTATCACCTGGGTCAAACCACTTTCTTCTCAGGGCCTTGAGGTCCTCATATGCAGGTGGGGTGTGGCACTGTTACTTCTCAGGTCCTCTTAGCAAGCACATTCCATGAGTTAAGTTCCAAGGCCAAGGAAAGGGACCTCCAATGCCAGTCCAGGGGCCAAAGACCTCAAAATCACCTGGGAAATTATTTTAAAACGCAGGTTCCTGGGCCTACTTCTGGAATGTCCTTCAGTGCCTGGGGAATGAGGTTCTAGAATCGGTGCTTGTAAAAATTTCTGTCATGTCTCCAGGTTTATGAACTAGAGGTTGTGGTAGGCTCTTACTAGAACTTCTAAATCAGCACTTTCTCAAAGCAGTGGTTTCCAACTATGTTTTTTTCATATCTCCCATCCAATGAAGATGTTAATCTTGTCAATACTTACTTCAAAATATGAGATCCAGCCATTTCTCACCACCTCTGTTGGCCACCATCATTGTCCAAGCCACCATGATCTCTCGCATAGACCACAGCAGAGTAGCAACGTAGCATAGGTTAGAGGTGGCAGACCTGGGTTCAGAACCTGTCTCTCACTTGCTTAACCTTTCTGTGCCTTGATTCCTCAACTGTGGAGATAATAACGCTATATTTTGTTGCTGTAGGGATTACATGGATTAATACATGATAACACATGACACAATAAGCCCTCAATAAATATAATTTATACTACAATGACCTCTAACTGATCTCCCTGCATTTCTAGCCTATTATGATCCATTTTTCCATCCAGCAACTAGAGACATTTTAAAGTATAAATCAGATTATGTCACTGTCCTACTTAAACATCTTTAACAGCTTCGAATTCCCCATTGCACCCAGGATGAAATCCAAACTCTTTTCTGTGGCCTATAAGGCCCTACAGTTCCTGCCCTTATACACCCTATTGCCCATTCTTTTTCATATAGACTGTGTTCTAGCCTTGTTGGTTTTCTTGCTATTTCTCAAATATACGCAGAACATTCTGGTCTCAGGATCTTTGCAATAGCTCTACCTATTTATGGCCTGATATTATATTATTTTTTTAAATTGTAAGCCTTCCTTACTAGATGAAAAACCCTATGAGGGCAGGGGTTGTATATATACCTTATTCATTTTCATATCTCCAGTGCTTAGAACAGTGCCTGGTACATAGTAGGTGTTCATTAAATATTTGCTGAATGAATGAATGATTGAACCAATGAATAAACCCATACCATCTTCTTCTTGCTTGTCTCTGCCTTTCACCTGGTAGACTCTAGCTTATTTCTTTTCTCCTTTGACTTCTTCTAGCTCAGATTGTTCTGCAGTTGGTGGTCTGGGCATCTAGCTACAGTTTATCAAGGCAAAGGAAATCATTCTCTGGGAAGTCATAACTTGAAATATACATTGCTTTTGCACCATGTTAGTGTGCACTAATGAATTATGTGGAAGAATAAATATTTCTGGAGACCCAAGTTGCCCAACCAGGCCTTTTATCTTTCCTGTCAGGAGAGGTGGAGGCCATTCATTACCCACTCCCTTCCCTCTGGAATCACAGGCGGGAGGCTGCTGTAGGTGTTACTGAAACTCCTATCATTTGTCTGACCTTTCATTTCATCAATAAATCTATCCCTTAAACTTGGCCATCTGTATTTAATGTAACCAGGGAGTGGGCTAATTAAGCACCTAGTTAAATGGCCTCTTCATAGGCAGATTAGGTCTAGCATTTTCCCTGTGACCCATGGTATAAATAAATCCAAGCTCCTCATATGAAATAAATCCAAGCTCAGTTCCTTGAGCCATGAGAGAGCAGAAGCCAGCCATTCATTTCCCTGGGTCCTCTCTTGGCTCATGCCAGCTTCTTAGCCCTTCACTTTTATGACCACTTCTCTTAGGCTGTTGCTTAACCTTTCAAAGCCCACATTAGTAAAATCAATACCATCTGTCTCATGGTTTTGGTCAGGATTCAATATTTTCTGTAAGTCCTTATCATAGTGCAAGGGGTGACATGTAAAAACATTTACCCACTAAAGTGGCCCCAGCTAGTAAGCCACACCAGTGCTGGGGTACTGGAGCAGGTGTCAGCCCTATAGTTGCTGGAGTGTGGGGAGCTCTGAGGGTCTCAGAGGAGGGTTGGGGTGACCAAGGTAATGGGATCCCTTGTGAGGGAGGTTTAGGGAACTGGCTGTGTATAACCAGCATGACACATTTCAATAATGTAACAACAAGTATGACTGTACTTCAGAGTACTGGCAAATGGTCACCTCGTCTCTTTTGATGAGCTCCATGGAGTCATCCACCTGCCTCTGAAACATACACATCAGACACTGAAGAATAGACAGGCTCCAGCATACACGCTCCCGTGGCAGCTTTGGCTCTCTTTACTTCTCCTCCTTGTTGCTATTCTGACTTGCCTGTTATCGACCTTCTGGCTTCCTTTTCCACTTCAGTCCTTACCATATCGTTGGATTTGACACTCGGTATCACTCTCCTGGTCATAGGCCTATCTTCCCTGGACAAGTGGGTCTACTTCTTCGTCCAACCTCTGGGGCTTGCGGCCACCTCATACAAACACCCTTTGTGTTTGGACTTGTCCTGGGGCCCTTCAACCTCAGCTCTAAGTTTTAGGTTCATCTGGTCTCAGGAACAATTAGGGCTCTGCCTGTGGAAGCAGGAAAAAAGGCAAAGGACACAAAGTGCCCAGGGAGTGGCTGCTGTACCGTGGGTGTTCCACAATGCTGGTCTCCTTGTTCTCCTTCTCTGTTGGTGAGTGATCTGTGGCTACTGTGACTGACAAGGATCCATTTACTTGATACGGAGAAGTTTTCTGTCCTCGTTTTGTTTTTCAACTTGGCATAAAGATACTAGAGGAAACTGAATTATTAGAGAACTGTCTTGTTTTCAGAAGCATTAGATAAATTAGGCTACATATTTTATTGTTTGTGAATATGGTGCAATAATTTATTTCCTTCCTTTGAAGTTGCTTGTTTCAATACCCCAAAGCAATGCTTTATTTTGTTCATGCTTGATGTGATCTGCTCACCGATTTATGCCTTGTTCAAATGAACTTGCTTTAATACAATTTTAATTGTTTCTAATGCTTTAAATTAATTATAGCCATTTTGGTGGCTCCTCTGTGTCTTTGCTGTTTCTGTTTCATCTCCATGGCAACCTTTCTTACAAAGAGGAGGGAGTGTGTGTGTACGTGCATATGCCTCTTCTGTTCTGGATTTTGACTTCAGTTTGCTTTTAAACTCTGTAATATCTGTTTCAGGGAGAAGCGTTCTGGGGGTAACAACAAGTGAAAGCTGTTTATTGTTTTCTACTTGGGAACAAGGCCTGGCCTAGAATGTTGTCTGTGAACTCTGCTCCCCTCTCCCCTTTGCCATCTTTTCAGCCTGGGAGCAGCTCAGGGAAAAGATCATGTGGGGTTAGTGCTGAGATGACTTAGTGCAATGTTCAGATTTAACAAATTAATATTCATGTAGTGCTTTTGTGTGTTTGACAAGACTCTTTACAAAAGTTAGCTGATTTGATCCTTGTAGCCACCTTTTGAGGCTGGAATTATTCTCACTATAGAGATGAATAAAAGGCGTAAAGAGGTTAGATAACTTGGTCATGATTGCTCAGTTAGTGAGTGGTATGCCAGGGTTTGATTTCAGGTTTTGATAATGTCAAGTGACCAGTTCCTTTCTATCACAGCGTCTCTTTCCCCTCACTACCGAAGGCTGGTAGACTTGCTCTGTCTTTTGGGGCCCATCCAAAATGCCCGCCTCCCTCCCCCGCTGAAGCTTTCCTGATGAACCAAGTGCCCATCTGACCCTCCTCTAACCCCTGTAGCTCTTCCTTTCTTGGCTCTCATTGGCCTCTTTCCTTTATTATCATTTGCATTCATCCCTGGTCAGAAGCAACTGGAGGGCAGGCTGGTGAGTCTTGTCATCTTTACACTCTTTTGTACCCAGAATGATGCTCCCCACAAGCTGGATACTTAGTAAATATTGAACCAACTTGGGGAAAACCACAGAAGGAAAAGCAGAGGTGTTTTGGACAATTATCCTATATTATAAAAATGATAGTGGTTATTCTCTCAACCACTGTGTTTCGCTGACTCATATAGGTGCTAGGCTCCATTTCATATGTGCTCATGAATGCAGGGTAACATTCCATTAGGCATGTTGTGAAATTAATGAATTTCCTGCATTTGGGGGCTTTGCGGCTCTTGTCTTTGAAGCCCCTGAGAATGTTGCCGGCCATTTCATTAGAGTTGGCAAGCCTTGGCGTCAGATGTGGTCTGACTCAGGAAATGGCAGGAAATCCAGATTTCTCAGGTTTGGCTGTCCAGGCAGGGCAGGAGGTAAGAGATTAATGGGAGAAGCTCTTAGAGGTGGCGGTGAAAGGCCAGATCTAGGTGTACCCCTCCTTCTTCCCTCTAGAACCTATAGACTCAACGAGTAGGCACCACAAAGATTCCGAAAGGGAAGCAGGAGAATTTTAAAGATAAGCAGAGCTACAGAAGAGATGAGGCTGTAAAGCTGTGTTTCGAACAGGTATTCCAGCACATACTTCCCAGTGGACACACACCCAACCCATTTCCCTCCCAGCCTGGTGCCATGCACTGATCCTGAGGGACTGCTTTACTCAGAACGGTATTTAGAGCTTCTTCTTGGGAACAGACTTCAGGACCTGGCTTGGTTTATGAACTGTGGAAATAGGCAGTTTCGCTGTCCTGCTGCTACACCTCATAAAGCCTCCCCGCTCTTTTGTAAACCTGCATACCTCTGTAAACCCTCTCGCTTGCTCACCCACATTTGGAGTGAATGCATGCATGCCACTTGGCCTCCCCCCAGTCTTTGCCATTGACATAGCTTAGGGGCAAAGAATTCTTTGAGTTCTTAGTGATGAGGTGGAATTTGGTGGCAATTTTCTCAACTAGGGTCACCAGGGCCCATCTGCATTTATATTCATGGCTCAATGTGGCTTCTGCCCCTGGGACGCTTCCTTTTGTTTTCTGTGCTCTTCTGCATGGATATTCCACTTTTTGACAGAGACAGCTTGCCTTTTATGCTTGATCTTGGGGGAAGTGAACCAACAAGGCTTTTGGGGATGGACATTTGCTGTCTGTGTTGCTGTTCTTTGATCACCCTGGTCTGGCCAGCTCCTCAGTCTTCCCTGTCAACAGTGAGCCATATTAATTATCAGTTCAATTTCATTGAAAGGATGGCTGACTGGTGCCTCTGTTTGCATCATCTGACATTTTCTCCTGGATTAGTGGCCAGTAAAGCTGCCATTCTTGGAACCCAGGCATCCGGATGGTTACTTAAGGCAGCCAACCTCAGCAGCTTTGCCTGGAAGGTGTGGGGGACACCCGCACCCAAAGAATTATCTGCAGGAGGTGGCGGCCTGGTGTAGACTTTATGAATTCTATCATCTATCCCCCTACGTTTCAAATATCTACTCTGTCCAATGCCACTGGACAATTTCCTGGTCAGTCAGTTGTGCCCGGATGTTTCTTATGGAGCAACTGGGTCATCTTCTCAGCCTTGGGCCCTCTGCACAATTATCAAGTTAGCAGGTGAGAGAAAGTAGGGTTTCAGGAGGATTTTCTCTGAGGCTCTGCTAGGGAGAGAAGGAAGTTGTCCTGTTGGTGTTTTTGCTTCCCCCTGTCTCTGCAAGCATGGAAAGAGAAAATTCTGCTCCCACGAGATTGTGAAAAGCCATTTCAGCACAGATATAAGCAATCTCTCTCTCTCTCTCTCTTTCTCTCTCTCTCTCTCTCTCTCTCACACACACACACACACACACACACACACACACAACACACACACACACACACAC
>NW_006436289.1:5230839-5252625 GCF_000325575.1 Pteropus alecto | reverse complement strand
CTCTCTCTCTCTCTCTCTCTCTCTCTCTCTCTCTCTCTCTCTCTCTCTCTCTCTCACACACACACACACACACACACACACAACACACACACACACACACAATACCTCAGCGTCCAGAGCTCAGCACTCACTCTCCGCTAGGATGACCTCTGGTCGCTCAGACCTCCAATTGGGGCAGGATCAGTTGCCTCTGGTCTGAACCTCCTTTGGCCCAGAATGGTCAGCAATCAGAAGCTTGGAGGGAAATGCTGCTGCCCCAATCCCTGAATGCTAAAGATGGGGCCTGATCAGGGCAAAGTTGGGATGGGAGAGGGTTCAATTGGGGTTTCCCTCCCACCTCCCCTTTCAGAACTTTCTTTTCCATGAAGCTGTTTTGTACTGGGCGCTATGGGGGTCACAAGAAGGAACATACAGAACAGAAACTTGGGGTCACAACAGATTTCAAATGAAAGTACCCTTTAAAATTTCTAGGAAACATGCACTACCTCTATATTTGACTCATCCCTTCTCTGGGCCACATCCCTTCCTCAACCTGAACTTCATCCAGATGCTGCCTCATCCTTGTGCCTTGCCCTTGGGTGAGGCTTAGAGCATGGTAAGTCTTGGAGAGAGGATCAAAATGGGTTGAAAGCTCAGGAGTAGGATGAAAGAGTCTAAAACTAGAGACTGTCACAATGGACTTATGTTATCTCAGCTTAATAAATTTTTTCATTGAGATATAATTGACATATAATATTACATTAATGTTAGGTGTACCATATGATTTGATATTTGTATATACTGCTGGCTTAATAATCAACTGCACTCTCTTTTGCTTTCAAAAGCACCCTAATTTGGACAATAAGGTATATTATTACCCAAGGTAAAGCCTCACTTTACTTACCATTGATTTGCCTAACTTGTTTTCATACTATATCAAGATATCCTTGTATCTAAAAGGTGTTTGGAATGTCTCATGTCTAGCGGCAGGGCCCAGCTCAGGTAGAGAAGGTGGAGGCAGGGGTACGGATGGCCTCAGGATGGCCATGGAGACCACACCTAGCTCTCCTCTAGGAGCACCCTATCTACTTTCACTGGAAATTCTTGAGGAACCCCTTCCCAACTATCAAGTTTGCAGGGCACATAGCTGGTGCCAGAGAACCTAGGCTGGCAGTGAGCTATTTTGGGGCACAGCCTCCTAACCCCCTGGCCTTCCCCAGGCAGCCAGGAGTTATCCTAGGGCTTTGGGGCCTCTCCTGGCAGCAGCCTGCTGAGTCTGTGTGCAGGCAGCTGCAGCTCCCAGGAGCTGGGGTCTTGACTTCTGTGTGGAACGCCAGGCCCAGCTGGGGCTACTGGTGTGTGGAACTCTGGGTCTGCCCGAATAAGAAGATGGTAGATTTTCCTCCCATAACTCACAGCTTTGCTGCAGCAGAGCTGTCTGCTCTACCATATTAATAGGAAACAAACACATTGTTGTGTTTGATTTCCGTGTTAGGCTAGAGTCTTTGAGGGCTGTTTAAAATTTAATAAGTGAGAATAAAATAAAAGAAAAAAAATTCCACTGGGCATATAGCTGCATCAGACTAGTTAATTCTGGCTCTACATCTCTAGCAGCTGATAGCTGATCCAGCAGGTATGGCGTGTGCTGCCCTTGTTCCTCCAGGGCTCAGGGCTGGCTCGACTCTCTGTTCTGGGAACAGACCCACCCTTGGGAATGTCATGCTGTCATGGCTCGGGTGGAAGCTGATGCAGCTCAGGGGAAGGGGGTTTCCAGGGAGCCCTGAACAAGTGTTGTTCCCTGGTAGGCCCTGAGGGTCATCTCTGGTCCTTCAAATTCATTCAACAGACTGTTATTGAGCACCTACTATATCCCATGTAGTGCTAGGTCCTAGCTGGAGAGATGAAAAATTTATGAACTTGCGTTCAAGGAATACAGAGACAGGAGTCATGCAATTACAATGCAGTGTGAGTGAGTACAGGGTGTGTGGGAGTAAATAACAGAGGTTCCTGGGGGAGTGTGCTGTGATGTACTGCAGAGAACCTCCATCATGACAAAGGACTTAGTCTCTCAGCTGCTGGGAGTACTGAGGCAGCCAGAGGACCTTTAGCTGTCTGGCTGGAGGTGGAACTTTCTTCCTCTGAAGAGAGCCATCTGGCCCAAGATCATGCTCCCTTCCCTGGGATGCCACATCCAATGACTAATGGATGTGTGTGTGTGAAGGCCCAACCTCCTTTCCCAAATATAGCACAATTCTGAAGGGTCATTTGAATCTCAGAGCCCCCATAACATGAACTGAGCCCTTTTGGGGGTTGCATCATAGCTCGGCTTCTCTCTCTGCTCAATGCTGCAAGAAGACTCCCTAACAAACCTCCCGCACACTCATTTCTGTCTCAGGCTCTACTTCCCAGGGGAATCCAACCTACAACAGGACCCAACAAGGTCAGAGTTCTTCCTAGAGGAAGTGACTTTTAGACTGAAATCTGAGTAACGGTGTGGTGACAGTTATGGGTCTGAGGGAAAGGGTGTTGGTTCCAGGAAGAGGAAGAGAATGTGCACAATCTGATAGGCAAAAGGGAGCAAAGCATGCCTAGGGGGTGAATGGCAAGGCGGAAGGCTGCAGTTCTTGTAAGCTCTGATGGGGACTTGAGTTTTCTTCTAAAAGCATTATGATGTCATTGAAGGGTTTTAAGTAAGGAGAGTGATGGCTGATTTATTATGAAAAGAAGATCTTGATAGGAAGGAGGTAAAAACAGAAGTAAGGAGACCTGCTAAGGAGGCCGTTGTAGTAACTTAGAATAGATGATAATGGCTTGAATTGAATTAGATGAACAGAGGTGAATAGAGTTAGGAGATATTTATTTAGGAGGAAGAACCAGTTGTCAGAAACTGATGAGGGATAAGATACAGAGGGAGAGGGAAGAGCAAGAATGATGATTAAGTTTCTGGCTTCAGTGACTGGGAAGATGCTGCCACCGTTTAGTGAGATGGGGAGCAAGTAGAGATGCTAATTTGGGAAGAGGGTGGTGGAGGGGAAAACATGTTGAATTTCAGAAGTGCTGAATTTCAGTTATTTTTAGACTATTCAAGTACAGACCTGAGACATTTAGATAACTGTATGTAAAGATTAAGAAACAGAACAAAGTTGTTTATTTATCTATTGCTTATAAAAAATTGCTCTCAAAGCTCAGAGGCTTATACAACAATAAAAACTTATTATTTTAGTTTCTGTGAATGAGGAATTGAGGAATGCCTTAGCTTGCTATATTTGTCAGGGCTGTCGTCACCCAAATATCCAACTGGGGCTGGATGATCTGCTTCTAAGATGGTTCACACGGCTGTCAGGTCAGTGCTATTGGCAACAGGCCTTAAATTCTTATCATGTGGATCTATGCATAAGGTTTGAGTGTCTTCATGATATAGCAGCTGGCTTCCCCCAGAGCAAGTGATCCAAGCAAGTAGGACAGAAATGGCGATGTCTTTTATTGATCTACCTTCAGGAGTCATGCATCACAACTTCCCCATATTCTATTGGTCACACAGACCAACCTTAATACACTGATAGTGGGGACTACACAAGGGTCTGAATACCAACCTTTAAGGATCATTGGTGCCATCTTCAAGGCTGGCTACCACACTTGGAGGTATAGATTTGAAAATTGTTAGCATTTAGATGGTATTTGAAGACTTGGTGATGGGGAGATTGCCTAAGAGAAGTGTGTAGCATGAAAAGGGGAAGGCTTAAGAACAGAGCCTTGAGAGATGCTGGCCTTTAAGGATAAGCAGAGAGAGAGAAGCCAGTAAAGGAGACTGTTGACAAATGTGATCATATGTCCTGGTTTGTCTGCAATTTGTTTTGGTTTATGCCTGATTGTCTTTAAATGATAGTTAATTCTGTCCCTTTTCACTCTTAAAAGTGTCCTGGATTAGACGAAAATTCTATGGTCACCCTACGATGAAAAGCAGCCAGAGCAGCAAAGGAAAACCAGGAGGTGCCAATATCGTGATGGACAGTGGCTATCATGACAAGGAGGTCACTGAAGGCTTTAGCAGCAGATGTTTGAGTTGTGGGTGTGCAAACCAGGTTTCAGTGGGTGAGGTGAGTGAGAAGTGAAGTAAGTTAGTGTTCTTTCTAAAAGCCTGATCACTAAATAAAGGGAGAAAATGGGGTTTTAAGGGTATGTGTTATGGGAGATTTTTTTTCTCTCAAGATGCTAGACCCTAGAATATATAGAATTTTTAAAGAAAGGGCTCCAGTAGAGAGAGATAAGTGGGATTTCTTTTTGTCATTGTTGTTGTTTTTACCATCCAGTTTCCCTGGAGCAGGGGAATAATCTGGAATATAATTTTGGAGGCCTCACTGTCTCAAAACTTAAACCCAAAATGAAGGTACTGAAGCTGGTTGGGAAAGAATGATAGTCACTTGAGACTCTTGAAGTTACTAAATTTACACTGGGCTCTGCCTGGTGCTCAGCTGGGGCTTACTGGTCTGGAAATCCATATGACCTGGCATCAGAGGTGCTCCTGAGGTCTTGAGAGCTACTATTATTGCTCGCCATCCCTTTCTGCTTGGAAAGGCTGGTTCTCTGGGCTCCCTCTCTGGGGATGCTCTTGCTTTTGTGGCTGCTGTAAGAGCAGCAGGACTCTGGAAAGGTGGATTTGGTGCCTGTGCTCATGGGTTGACGTAAGAATGTTGGAGGTTCCTTTGTATGTGCTGCAGAAGGAACTGAAATGGCCGTTACCCTATTTTAAATCATGATAAGAGACATCTAGAAGCATTCATTGTACTAGATAGCTCTGGCAGGGGTGTTTGGGGGCCCTTTGTAATGAATTGGATCAGAAAAGAGAGACAAGATTCTTTACCATAAGGCCAGGATTATTGCTTCACCAAGGTGTATAACTAAAATGAACATGTGTTAAGAGTGTGGTTCTGGGCAAAGATATGCTAATGGGCAACTTCTGCTTCTGTAATCTGCTTGCTTGTTTGATGTTAAACCAGGGTGTGGTTCTAGGCTTTATAAACTGCCTCTTTTGAGAGCTCGGGGCTGATCTCCTCGAACCCTGCATGGTAGAGAGTCAGTCACCGGCCGACTAATAAAGGCTCATAATTCATCTCAATTGGCTCTGTGGGTCTTAGAATTGATCGCACCACAACATATGGGCTTCAAAAAGAAAATGAATTCTTGTGGTAGTGAGGTATGTTTGCACCTCAGTCAATTAGGAGGAAGCTGGTTATAGCCAGCTTCGGAGAGATCTAAGTGCATTTGAAACACTTGCGTCTCTCCCTATACCCAGGAGACGACAGCTTCTCCTGCCACCCCTCAAACCCCAACAGCGAGAAAAATCCAGATGGGGATGGTTTTACTGACACCCACATGATACAGAGTCTCCCACAAAGAAAGATTCAGGACTGGGGCACCCCTTACATATGGAAGGGGTAGAGTGTCCGCAGAGAGGAGAGGAGGGACCCTGGATGGTGAGGCCTTCCAGAAAAAAGGGCTAGGGGAGTGAGGGTCCAGCTAAGTAAACCTCAAAGGGCGAGGCCTTGTCTTCACCTTTACCATGCAAAAGGCAAATTAACCAGGTAAATCCTCTTCCCTGTCCTCTGACGTGGTGTCAGGATACTTTCTGGAACCCTTCCTTTAAGGAGAGCCTAACTCTCCATTGAAATAGAGGCTATGACTGATCCCCTTGGTATCACCTGACAAGACAGGGTCCTTCCAATGTAGATGAGGAATAAGAATGGATTACACAGAAAGGGCCTGGGGGGCTGACTTTGGATACCCTCCCCCTACCCATCTCTTCACTAGGTGCAAACTCACACAACAGGGAAGGAGAAGTGCCTCCTCAGCCACTGAAAAAACACTTAGGTAAGCATAGGCTTCTTTGAGGAGGACACCTCTAGAAAGCTATGCATGTTCAGGGACAAGCAAGGAGGGGCATTTGCAGACCCAGGGCTACTGGCATGGCAGAGGAGCCGGCTCCGAGCTCGCCCACCCACTGCCGCCTGGCTTGGGCTGTGCACGCAGGTGCATCAATCCTCTGCGTCTGGACAGATTGGTGGTCTCACCACATGGCATAGCGGCAGCTCCAGACCACCTCATAGCATATTTCCGGCAAGGAGTCAACTCTTCCCGGCAGCTTTATACTTTAAAAACAAATTGATATGCTATAACTGCAAATGTCTGGGTTGTTTGGCCCTGACAGGAATTGTCTGAAGGCAAACAGCCTGGTCTGGCTGGGGGAAGTTGTTTCCCGACAAATGCTCTCTGCTGATACCAGGATCCTTTTGCATCCTAAATCCTACCCCATTTTATGGCAGGATGTAAATTCTGCATAGATTTTTTTATAATTCCCTTTCTCGATGCTTGAATTCTGAATTTCATGTCTCCCTAGAGAGACGCTGGAATCATCCAGCCATCCTCCTCGGCAAAATTATGGGCAATTTGACCTGCCATTTAGCCATTTCCTAGAGCCGGTTGAGTGGTTCTTTGGGCCGTTTCTGCCTTGAAGACAACACAGGGCGTGTTACGGTCCATGCAGATGAGGACTCCAGACCTCTGGCTTGGGATTTCTTGTCCTTGCGAATGTTAATTCTGCCTCTGCTGACAGCAACGGTTTCACCAAGTTCACAGGCCCTAAGTGAGGGCAGGGCACCTTCCTCTAAGTGACTGATTTTGTTTCAAAGGGCAAGGGGTTAAATAGGCAAATCAGGGAGAGAAAAAACCAAGAAGAATATATAACAGAGAAATTCCAGGAGCCTGAGTAAGTTCCATGGATCTTTCCTGGGTCCATATTGACAGGGAAAATGTGAGCTGACCCTATGTAATATTGTGATCTATAATAAATATTTAGTTGGTTTTCATTCTGTTCCTGGCCCAGAGTTCCTAAAACCCTTGGCATTTCCTAAGTGATAAGAGGCATAAAGATAAAAGGAGAGTCTTTTGTTATTCATAATAAGCTCCTTTTCAAAACACCTGAGTTTATGTTAATGAGGTAATTTTTGGAAAGCCACTAGATAAGTTGAGGTAGGAGGAGCTGGTTCCTAGGGGAACCAACCTGATGACTAGAGGGTTAGAACTTCCAGCTCCAGACCTTCACCTACCTCTGGGGAGGGAAGAGGAGAGAGGGGCTAGAGGTGGAATCAATTGCCAGGGGCCAATGATTTCAGCAAGCATTCCTTTGTAATGAAGCTTCCTTAAAAATCCAAAAGGATAGGGTTTGATAGGCTTCCATGTCAGGGAACACATAGAGGTGCTGGGAGAGTGCCATAATGGGAGAGGCATGGAAGCTCAGGGCCCCTCCCTACGTACTTTGCCCTATGCATCTCTTCCTTCTGGCTATTCCTGAGTTATATCCTCTTATAATAAACTGGTAATTTGTTAAGGAAACTGTTTTTCTCAGTTCTATAAGCCACTCCAGCAAATTAATAGACTCAGAGGAGGGAGTTGTGCAAACCACCCATGGTGTAATAGATGCTAAAGATAAAGAGTAGGCTTTTTTTGTTGTTGTTGTTTTTTGGCTGTTTAGTGGCAAAACAGACCTGTCATTGGATCATTTCAGTCTACTGTGGTAAGTGCTTAGATGTAGGCTTATCTCCATGTTTTCTGGGAGCTAGGGTGGGAGTGGGAATTGAATTATATCAGGGGGTATGTGCTGGATTCCTTCCATGTGACAAGTATTATGTTAAATGCATTCCCTGAACAGTCACACGTAATACTCACAACGATGCTATACATATGGCAGGTAATATTCTGCCCATTTCACAGAAAACAAAGCTGGAGCTTAGAGAGGCTAAGCCATACAGATAGTAAGAGGCAGAGCTGGGATTGAAGGCTGGGCCTGTCTGACGCCAGCCCTGTACTCTTAACCATCATGCTGCATTTCCTACTTCCCTGGTCTGCGAAGGTTCAGAGAGGCTTCAGAACTCCTGAGTTGAGCCTTGAAGGCAGGGCAGATCACCCCTGTTAGCCAGAGTGGGCTTGTTCGAGGGATATCTGCTCCTGAGGGTGAATTTAGACTTGTCTTTTGCCCCCAGAGTTGCTGTCTTCTCAGTCACTCTGGCTCTCACTGGCCAGAAGCCTCATCAGGAGACTGCAAATTGGCGGCAATTTAATTAGGAGGTTTACTGGAGAGAAGGGAAAAGCGAAGAGATTATCTTTGAGCTGGATCTAAGTATAGCATTGCCCAAGTGCTTAAGTTTTTTCACCATTTCATTGTTGATTTTGAAGGAGCTTGGCTTCCTGGAGGAAATGTTTAAGGTGGAGAAATACAGTTTTTTTCCCCCCAGTTTGTCTCTGTGTAAATAAGAGGAACATGAAGCACAAATGTTACAATGGGTTTTATTGATTAAAGTTCTAACAAGTTAAACAATTTTACAGCTGGCCAGTTTAGAGTCTTTTCATGGCTGCTCTGTAGCTAATTGTGGAGAGGCCATGCCTGAGGTGACAAAACTTCTGTTCTGGGTCCTGGTTCCCATGACTCTCTCTCTGTTTTGTTTCTCTCTGTATATTGTTACCTTTTTCTGGTTCTCTTTGTAATCGCGTTTCTTTTTCTTCATCTATATCCCCTCCTCCCAACCCCACTTCCATCCCTCCCATCGCACTGTCTCCTTCCCAATCCTAAATCTCCACAGGTCTTTCCCTCTGCTCAGCTTTCACTTGGGATATTACAAAAATAGAGGAGGCCCAGACCCCAAATTAAGGAGTTTACAATGTCATCTTTCCATATTGTTCAGTATCCGTCAGTGTTTGGGTGCAGCTGGTGGCTGTCATGTCTTTTCTTTTGTGCTGTGTTCCCAAGGATTTGAAAAGGAAAGGAAAAGGGTGCTTTTAGCGACCTAAGCCCTCAGGAGCACGCCACTCACTTAGCTGTTTGTGAATCTTGGTAACTACTTCATGCTAGGCCAGGGGGTCCTAACTTGAGATCTGTGCATGAGCTCCAGGGAGATGAAGTAGCCTCTGAAATACAGTAGTCACCCCTTATCTGTGGTTTTGCTTTCTGAGGTTTTAGTTACCTGTGGTCAACCTCGGTCTGAATATATTAAATGGAAAATTCTAGAAATTAAGAATTTATAAGATTTAAATTGCACGATGTTCTGAGTAGCACCATCCTGTTCCATCCCACCCAGCACTTGAATCATCCCTTTGTCCAGCATATCCATGCTGTATAAGCTCCCCATCCATTAGTCACTTAGTAGCTGATCCAGTTATCAGATCAACTGTGGTAGTATCGAAGTGGTCCTGTTCAAGTAACTCTTATTTTACTTAATGCCACATTCACATAACTTTTATTACAGTATGTTGTTATAATTGTTCTATTTTATCACGAGTTATTGTTGTTAATCTCTTATTGGGCCTAATTTATAAATTAATGTTTCTTATAGATGAATATGCATAGGAAAAAACATAGTATATACAGGTTTTCAGGAATCCACTAGGGGTGTTGGAATGTATCCTCCACAGATTAGAGAGAAATACTGTAGAAAGCAGATTTCTAAATATATGTGTTTGTATGCATTTTGGGGGTGGGGGTGGGGGAAAAGTTTCATAACTTTCATCGTATTCTCAAGTTTGACCATGAACCAAAAATGTCAAGAACAACTACCCGACGAGTAAGGCCCCAGGTGGGTAGCCCAGGCACTTAGAAGGGAGTCAGAATTCAACTTTGGACATGAGTTCTTAGTGGTTCTCTCACTCCATCAGGAGTCTTATTTACCTTTGCAGGGCCTCAGTGAAGAAAGAAACCAATAGCCACATTTGACCTTTCAATCTATCTTTAAAAAAAATAATTTCTTTTGTATTTGATCTTGTTTAGGTGTTGGTTCACAACTAAAATGCTAAATTATTGGACTTTATTATGTGCTTGAAGGAGTGGAATGTTTTCATTCTAGGGGAAAGACGGAGTTGTTATTTTATTTTTTGCTATATCCTAAAATTGTAGAGTTGGAACAGAGCTAAAAGTTCATGTAGTCTACTCTGAAGCCTCAACTCCTGTTGCCTCCTTCAGGATCTTGCCTATAAAACTTCCATCAAATGGCCATGTAGCCATTTCCAGGGATCAGAGAATGCTCTGTTCATTCATTCATCATCCACTCATTCAATTGCACTCTCCCACATGCTATGTACTCTGCTAGATTCTGGAAATTTGTTAATGAAGAAGAGAAATGATACCCTTGTCTTCAAGGAGCTAGAATCTAGCAATCTAGAGAGACAGGCATTAAACAAGTGTGAAGAGTGTTAGAGCACAGGCAGCTCTGAGATTGACATGTTACTCTGGTTTGTGAGTTGGCTCCCAGAGAAAGTAACATCCAAGCTGAGCTGAAGGAGTTTTAAAACTAGTAAGATGAAGGAAGATTGGGCTGAGGGAGTGTTGTAGGTAAAGGCAATGGCACATTCAAGGATCCAAGAATGAAAAAGAAGGAGCAAGTTTTAGTGGAGAAAGTGAGAGAAAATTAGCATGACCAAAACGGAAAAAGAATATATAAAAGAGTGGTTTCCATGGCAAACCATTTTAATTTTTGACAGCTCTGAACTAGAAAGTTCTTCCTGACATTTAACCTTTCCACTTATGGCCTTCCAATGATCCCAGGTAAACAAAAATCACCATGGGATTTATTAAGGCAAACACGCCAGCCATGAGTTTCTTTTTCAGTTTCCTTATACAGACAATCCCCAACTTATGATGGTTCAACTTATGATATTTTGACTTTATAATAATGCAAAAGCGATATGCATTCAGTAGAAATTGTACTTTGAATTTTGAATATTGAATTCCTGGGGTAGTGATAAGAGGATACAACACTCTCTTGTGATGCTGGGCAGCAGCAGTGAGGTGCAGCTTCTATTCTAGTTAGGCACGTGATCACGAGGATAAATAACTGATGCTCTACAGTGTACTGTATTGCTAGCATTTGAGTGTGGACTGGATTTAGTGTCTCACGACTAACCAATAGATTATGGGAAAAATGATGGCATGTCACTTCTCAGATTAGGTTATAAAAAAGACTGTGATTCTATCTTGGGTTTCCCTCTCTCACTCTATTACTCATTTGCTCTGGAGGAAGCCAACTATCGTGTTGTGAGCTGCTTTATGGACAGGCCCAAGGCAGAGAACCAGGGGAAGCCCCCAGCCAATAGCAAGCAAGGAACTTAGACATTCAGTCCAATGGTCCTTGAGGAGCTCAATTTTGACAACAGCATGTGTGTGAGCTTGGAAGTGGATCCTCCCCAGCCAAGTTTTCCATTGAGACACAGCCTCAGCTGACTCTGTAATTGAAGTCTTGTAAGACCATGAGGCAGAGGCACCCAACTAAGCCACACCTAGATGTTAGACCCATAGGACTGGTGAGATAAATGTTGTAAGCTGCTAAGTTTGGAATAATTTGTTACACAGCAATAAATACCTAATATAGGTTTTGGTACAATCAGTTGGGTGATGCTATACAAACTACCTAAAAATATGGAATGGCTTCCTAACTGGCCAGTGGATGAAGCCTGGGAAGATTTTTGATGTGTATATTAAAAAAAAAAAAAACAAAAAACCTAAGTTATCTTGAACAGACAATAGAAATCTGAACTTCGATAATGCTGCTGCTGAGGTCTCAAAGAGAAGTGAGAAGCACATTAGAGAGGGAGATCTTTCTGATGTAGTGGCAGAATATAACCACATTATTGCTTGCAGCAATGTGGAAGTAGAAAATGTGCCTAATGAACTGAGTGATCTAGCTAAGGAGATTTCCAAGCAAAGTGTTGAAGATGCTGCCTGGTTCCTTCTTGTTGCTTATAGTAAGATGTAAGAGGACGGAGATAAATAAAGGAAGTACTGATAAACAAAGAAGTGCCAGGACTTGATGAATTTGAAAATTCTCAGTTTCTCCAGATGGCCAACAATGCTAAAATTAAGAAATGTCTTCTGAGCAGAGATCAAATCCAGGGCACTGACAGAATCTTCCCCTATTTGAGATTCAGATAAGACTACAGCCCTCCTGACATCTTGCTGCAGGCTGTGAGAGACCTTGAGGCAGTGGAACCAAGCTGAGTTGTGTCCAGATTCCTGACTCACAGAGACAATGAAATAATGTTTGTTGTTTTAAGCTGCTAAATTTGGGGGTAACTTGTTATGCAGTAATAGATGACTAATACTATCATCATCATCATCATCATCATCATCATTAACATTATTATATTATCTGTGCATCCAGAAGAATGGCTGTCTCCCACAAGGGTAAGGTAAAACAGGGAGTCTCTGTACTAAGAACATAGGGTAGTTGAAGGTGAGATTGCTGTACTGAAACAGGGTGATTAGGTAAAAGTTAATATATTGAATGCTATGGTGCTAAGATTTTCCTGGGAAATTTGACTAGTCCAAGAGGAAAGAACTAAAAAGACAAATATCAGAGGTTCTGCAAAGATAGTATTGCTAGATCTGTTGTTTACCTATTGTAAAATCCAAGGTTGATAGGCCCCAGCCACACACATAGAACTTTTGATCAGTGTTTTAGCAAACCACTTAAAAAAACTGAGATATAATTGACATATAGTATATTAGTTTCGGATGTACAACATAATGATTCAATATTTGGATATATCATGAAATGATCAACACAGAAGTCTAGTTAACATTTGTCACCATACAGTTACAAAAATTTTTTTCTTGAGATGAGAACTTTTAAGATCTACTCTCTCAGCAAAATTCAAATATTCAATACAGTTATCATTAACTATAGTTACCAAGTACATTACATCCCCATGACTTATTTATTTTACAGCTGAAAGTTTGTACCTTTTGATCACCTTCCTCATTTTGCCTACCCCTCTCTCCAACCAGGTTCTGACAACCAGTAATCTGTTCTCTGTATCTATAAGCTCATTTAAAAAATATTCTACATGTACATAAGATCATACAGTACTTGTCTTTCTCTGTCTGACCTATTTCACTTGGCATAATGTCCTCAAGCTCCATCCATATTGTTGTTGCAAATGGCAAAATTTCCTTCTCTTTTAATGGCTGAATAATAATCCATTATATATGTGTATGTGTGTGTGTGTGTATATATATATATACATACATACATACATATCAGATATATATCACATCTTCTTTATTCATTTATCTATTGGTGTACACTTAAGTTACTTCCATGTTTTGGCTATTGTAAATAATGCTGCGATTATCGTGGGGGTGCATATATCTTTCTGAGTTAGTGTTTTCATTTTTTTTAAAGATAAGTACACAGAAGTGGAATTGCTGGATCACGTAGTCCTATTTTTAATTTTTCGTGAACCTCTATACTGTTTTCCATAGTGGCTGCACCAATTTACATTCCAACCAACAGTGCACAAGGATTCCCTTTTCTCTACCTCCTTGCCCACACTTGTTATTTCTCATCTTTTTGGCAGTAGCCATTCTAACAGGTGTGAGGTGTTATCTCCTTTTGGTTTTGATTTGCATTTTCCTGATGATTAGTAATGTTGCAGCATGCTACTTTTAAATATGAGCAGACTCATAAATATTTGAGGAAATAGTATCTAATAAGAAAGAAGCAAACCAAAACAAATGGAACTTTGAGGAAATGGAAATTGTGTAGGAAGAAAAAAACTTCAAAAAAATCTATTTAAATGCTCACATTTAAATAGCCAAAAAGCAGAAGAGAATGTTTGAAGATAGAACACTCAGATCACAAATAATTCTTGGAAACTTAAAATTTCGTAGCAGAAACCAAAAACTCAGTAGTAGGGTCCAAAGACTGTCTGATCAATAATGACAGGATTTTTTTTCCTCACAAATATTTCCAGCACCTTAAACATTGCTTTATACATAGTAGAGACTCAACAAAAAGTTGTTGAGAGAATGAATAATTGAATGATGATAAAATTGGGTAAATTTCCCAAGAGTAGAACAAAAAGACACAGATGAAAAATAGGAAAGCAAGGCAAAAGATCGTTAAGAGATCCAACATCTGAATGATGGGAATCCAGAAGGAATAAGTCAGATGGGAAAAAAAATCACTAAAAAAATTATTCAGTAAAAATTCTTCAAGATGAATGACATGAATTTCCAGAATCAGCACAATGGATGAAAACAGAGCTACACCAAGGCACATCACTGTAAAATTTCAGAACATCTTATACTCAAAAATCAATTACATA
The DNA here is from genome assembly GCF_000325575.1 of Pteropus alecto. Taxonomy (NCBI): domain Eukaryota; kingdom Metazoa; phylum Chordata; class Mammalia; order Chiroptera; family Pteropodidae; genus Pteropus; species Pteropus alecto. The sequence goes on along the minus strand of NW_006436289.1, from coordinate 5,238,498 downwards.
TGAAGGTAGGATAAAGATATTTTATGGTGTTTAAGACTTCAAAAAATTGGTTTCCTATGCACGCCCTTTCCTATTAAGTTGCCAACGGGTGTATTTACCAAGATGAGGAAGTAATCCAATAAAAACAAAGACATAGGATCTAAGAAATGGGCTCCACCAAGAGGCAGAGTTGTAGGAAATATCCAACACATCGGTGAAAGGACTACTGAAGACGACAGCTGTGCAGCAGGCCTGGAAAGCAACCAGTCCAGATTGCAGCAGGATAGAAGGGTCCAGAGAGATTACTTCAGGAACATTTAACTGACAGAATGCCTAATGTGTTTGAATGTATTGAAAGAAGATTTACACACTGGGAAAGATTTTGGGGGGGATTAGTGATAAGTACATAGAAAACCTACAAAACCGTTATTCAGTACAGGGGAAACAAAATGTGTAGGAATGGAGAAACAATAATGATATACAAATGGCTTGGCTGTGAAGAGCATTTATATGATAACAGTAATGTAGAAACCAAATACTGACTTAACAAAATTTTACCTTCTGGCTCTATGAGGAGAATGGGCATAGGGAGATGGTATAGTGTCCAAGTATGTGGTGGGATCTGGAGGGGGAAGGAGAGTTAAATCTTCATCTTCCAGATAAGTCAAGTGCCTGAAAGTTTTTGAAAGTAGCATCATCAACTTGTTCTTTAGCAACATAGAAAAAAATTCAAAAGAAAATCAGGTAAGAGAGTTGAAAGCGGTTGCCTCCAAGGAGAGGAAAATGGAACAGAGGTTGTGGGGGGACATGCTAGTTTTTAATAAGAAGTCTTATAGAATTATTTACTCTTTAAACTACATTCATGTAAATCATTGATAAAAAGATAAATGAAATTAATAACAAAAAAAGTAACCAGGTGGTAGCAAAAGAATAGGAACAAATTTATAAATAGCAGAACATTGATTTAGGACGGAAAATGAAAATACTAAAAAGCTATGAAGATAACCAAAAACCTTTCTTCTATTCCACATGGAATAAATTTGCCTCAACTGATAAAATTATTTTGCATGATATAAAAGAGCTTGTGAAAGTGAAATATATGTTGTGTTGAAGAAGCAGCATTTTTGATATAGGCAAAATGTGGAAGACCCTCTAGAACAAAAGACTGTGTAGGTCACGGGGTGTCTTTCTATTCTCTGAATGCTTGTAGGGAGGATTCTAAACTTCCTTGCAAATGACTATTTGCATTACTTGAAGCTGATTAAAGTTGTTTCTTTATTAAGCACCTAATGCATGCAAACTCTTGCTAAGAGCTTCAACATAGACCATATTATTTTCACATCAACCCTGAGAGAAGGATATCAGTTTGCTAATATAGAAGAAGTTGAGGCTCAGAGAGGTTAACTTACTTATACAACTTCACTAGACTAGTAGGTAGTACCAATGCAGTTTAAGCCTAGGTATGTCTAAGTCCAGGTTCAGGGCTGGGAAAGAGGTAAAGTTTCTTTCCTATGATACCTGAGTGTATGTGCCTGGTCCTAGTCCTGTGGATTTAATGAAGTCCAGGGGAATGACCTCCTGCCTCTTATCATCATCAGGAGCTGAAAATATAGAAGGAGGAGCAGAGAACCAGGATGGAAGAGACAGAATCAGGATCTAGAGTCGAGGCTCTGCTCCTAAGTTTCTGGGTGACCTGGGAAAACTTTCTTCACTTTTCTGTGCCTCTACTTCTTCATATTTAAGAGGGGGAGGAAGAGCTAATTGATCTTAGTTTCTTCTCTTTTTGAATATTAGGCAATTCTAAAATTCATCCTTCATGCACAAGAAATGTGACAGTGACCTAAAACAGTCAAGGACAGTGGGGTTTGATGCCTTTGGCAGCCCTCAGCAGAGGCAGGCGAGGGTTAGGACAGAACTGCTTTGTTCTTCCTCCCCATCTCCTCAGCATTCTATTTGTTGGTTTGGCTGTTGTCACTGGGTGTACCTGATTGTTGTGGAGAAAAGACCATGGGTTTTGCATGAGAAGACTTAGGTTAGAGTCTTAGTTTAGCCGCTTTCATTAATTTTATTGTTTAGTTATTTGGCAAATATATATCAGGCATATACTATGTGTTAGGCACTGCCAGGGAATATGGAGGTGAATAAGAAATGCTTTTTGTCCTATGGAAGTAAAGCAGGGAAGAGAGGTACATAAACAAATGATTATAATTAAATGTTTAGTATGTTTATGAAAGATACTTGTACAGGGCAGTTATGACAGAAGGAGGTGGTCAAAAAGGTTACCCAGAGAAGAGACATGAATTACTCTTGACAGAGGAGTTAGTGCTGGAAGTGGCAGGAAGACATGGGTAGGGAGCGAGGGTGGCAGAGAGTGGTAGGAGGAGCATTTCAGGTAGAGGGATTAGCATGAGCAAAGGAAGGAGGTATGAAACAACAGGTCATGTTCAGAAAACTATAGTGAAAAAGTGAGCCTCTGCTTCTTAGCTGTAGAGGGTCATGTTCTCTAGAACATGTTCTCTAGAACATTAAAGCCAGGGGGTAGAAGGAGTTTTTTAAGAAAGGGTGGAGAATATAGTGGTATATATTTTTACCAGGGGACACAGAGAACTGGATTTGGCAGGAGGGCAGCAGTGGATGGAAGGGTAAATGTATGAGAAGACAGAACAGGGTGAGAATAAGGATGGAAGCTGAATCTGGTCAGGATAAAGTTTGTGGGTGGGCTTCAGTGCTGACTTTCCAGACAGGTAGAAGTGGTCACCTGGAGTGGGGTTAGAGGATGACAAACCTGCCAGGATGTGGTGCTGTTGCTAGCCGCGATCTTTGCTTGGGGCCCCAGCTAGAATATATGTGAGTGGAATGAGGGAACTGGGCTTTGAAAAGTGTCCTGCCCACATGACTCGGAAGGGTCTGGCTGGCACAAAGGATGCCTTTCTCTAATGCTAAGTCTTTTGAGCTCTCTAAACCTGTTCCCTTCACTATAAAATGGAGATGATGATAATGATAATAGCATCCAATTCTTGGAATTGTACCGAGGAGGACCGAAATAAGGTGATGTGGATGAGACAGGATTATGAGCTGTAAAGAATTGTGCAGATTGGAGTTATCTTAAACTTCCCTCAACTCTGGTCCTCCACTCCGTGTCCCCATTACCTCTCTGAAGGAGGTGGCTTATTGGCTCCAACCTCAAAATTAAGTTTGAGTTGATCTTGTACCTTCTGGTTGCTAAATTTACTTCCAGGAATCTGTGATCTTGGTATTGCATTGCATAGTAGTATTGAGAAAGATGAAAGAGATTCATTCTCTGAAGTGTTTGAAACCTAGTTGCTTTATTATCATTATTTTTTAACAGGACATTGCTCAGAATGTTTGGAGTATTTGATATTTGATAATTCAGCTTTTTGAATTCAACTAAATTCTTACATAATGTTTCATTGAAAAATAATTTGTGCCATAAAGTATGTGTGTGAGCACACATCAGTGTATGTGTCAACCCTTTATTCCCTAGGAAGCTGAAAGAACAAAGTTCTTATGATCCTAGGATGTTATTCAGGGCTAGACCTGATGACAATGCCTTTACCTCTCTCCAATCTGTGTCACTTCTCCTTTATAATATGTGGATCTCTGCCTTCACAGGTGGCATGGCTAGAGTCTCCTGAGAGTGGTGTTTTGTCAGATGAAGGACTGGTGTGCTCAGTGCCTTCAGAGCCTGGAGCCCACTGCTGGACTTTGATCTTGCTGTGTCAAATATCTATAAATTCTGGTTACAGTGATCAGCTTCTAGTGGGGATGCCTGAGAGGCAAAGTTTTGTGTTTTAGCCCTTTCTTCCAATGCTGAGGTAATTCAAAAAGCCTAGCATTGTTGTGGGGCTCCCAAAGACTAGCCCCAGGTGACATGTGTCCAGGCATGATATGCAGGCAACAATATACTCTGGTATGGCATACAGGGCGGTATCTATTCTGATGAATAGTTCAAATACCACTTACTTTCATATGGATCCCCTTCCCTTCTCTATTCCTGTACCTGTTATCATGTTTGCAGGAATGAGATCCACTTCATTTTTCTCGAGTAAAAGGGATTTTATTCTAAGACTACGAACTGGAATCGAACCTGGAGATCCTCTTGGAATGAAGACTGCTCTAGTGATTGGTGTTGCTTCCCAACTTTTATGAGCTATTGTCTCTTTCTCTTCTTGGTACCATACTGACTTCTTCATGTCCTACTCTGTATGTACCTCAAAACTTTTGCTTCCTTATAACTTTGGCTTGCCAAGACATTTAATGACTCTGTATTACCTTATGGTACTTTTCTCACCTTTAGCTCCTACAACCAACTGGCTCATTCTATTATGAGTATACATCAGTATTTCTTGGTTAAAATATTGAGAGATGGAATGTCATTGGCCAAGCTCATCATTTTATACCAGGATCAGTGGTCGTGCCCACCCATGCTCAGTCACCTCTAGTTGTGAGAGGATGGGGTTCTGTATAACCAAATGTCACCATCTATGTTACAATGAACTGTGGTGGACAGGTCCTGTGATTGACATCTCTGGTGTGGATAACGTCTTTCCTTGTGACAGAGGAATATACAAGAAGCATTGCAGAGTGTCCTTCCAATCAGACGACTATGATTAAACATCTTAATAAGTTCAATCCAGACCCACTGTAGCATTGTAGGCAATGGCTTTTGTATTTATTTTGCATTAAAACTTTATAGCTCTTTATATTTCAGGTACTAATAGTCTCTTAAGTAGTTAGGAAGGAATGAAGCATCTCTGAAAATCAAGTCAGTGACTCTCTTCTCCATGTTTGGAGACACATTTTTCTCTTGGTTTTCAGTTACTCCGCTGCTAAAGGGCAGTTGACCCAACTCAGATCCCAAGTACAGAATTGGAGGTGCTCATGAGATGGAAGTTTCTGCTAATTGAAGGAATACATCAGTCAAATACCCCAAGATATGGAGGTAATTTCTAGCAAAGGTTTTTGTGGCATTAATTTGTTTTACTCTGACAACTTGATTAATCAGTTTTATTGTGACAACTTGTTTTGCTGCAATGCTGCCTAATCAAGGAGCTGTCACCAAAATACTTTATGGCTTCCCTATTTTACATCACAAATCAAAAACTCCAGCGACAGCTCACCAACACAAGAAGCAGCGATAATTAAAATGCATTCTGACAGAATTAGGAGCATTCACTTGGGTGATGTTATTAGGAGAGATTGCACTTACAGAAAAAGGAACAATCAGAAGGCACTCTTTCTAAGTAATTATGCAGCTTTCCCGGTGAATTCCAAATGCCACACCTGTGGAAAAGTTCAGGGGCTGAGCTGAGAGTATTGCACATACCTTGGCTGGATGCCTGGGGTTTCCCTGCTGGATATGGCTGATCATCAGGAGCAGAGCCATTAGGATTCTTCCAGTAGACAGCAGGAAATGGAGGAAACTTGTCAGGAATGGAGAGTGTGCTATAGAAAGAGCTCGGGAAACTCATTTTCACCTGCTTTCTAACAGCTGCGCAGGGAGTGATGGGAAGTGGTGGACAAAAGTGAAGAGAAGGTTATGAGGGTGTGCATCTTCCAGAGGGAGCACAGCAAGTGATCATTTTAAGGAACTTGGCAAATTAATTTTTCTGCCGTTTCCTTATCATTATACCTACAGCAGAGGTGGTGAAGGGATGCATTGAAAGCACAGTCCCTCAGCAATCTGAAATTTACTAGTATTGTTAATATTTATTAATAAAAACATAATAATGCCTACTATTTTTCAAGTGCTTACAGTACTGGGTAAGCAGCTCTACACATATACATACATTTAATCATCACAAAAATCGTATAATAGGCATTATCAGCTCCATTTTCCTGGGAAGGAAACAGGCTCAGAGAGGTTAAGTAACTTGTCTCAACTCTTGTAGTGAATAAGTGAGAGAGCCAAGATTCAAATGCAGGTTGGTCTGATTCCAAGCTCAAGTTTTTTCACTGGGCTTCATGAGGGCTCCCCTCACTGTCTCCCCTTGGCAACCTGATTCCCTCTTGCAGGGAATGGCATTGGCTGCATGGTGTTGTCTGCCATCTGTTCAGATGCAGGTGGAAAGGCTTCGTGACTCATGGTCAGATGAGTGAGTGCAGCAGGTCCAGCCATGTGTGCAGAAGTGCAAGGACAGGGGAGACTAGCTCTGTTATATCAAGCAGCCTGTCTCCTTGTCATCCTGAGTTACAAATGAACGATGTGTGCTCTCCCGGGAGGGTCCTGATTTGCAAGAACTCTGAAGATGAGTGTTATGATAAACAGGACATTTATGGCCCCACATGCCACAGGGCACAAAAGCCAATATGTTATATGCTCATTTAGCATGTTTGACTCTAATAGAACAGGTTGAAAATAATTGGCTTTTTAAGAAATGCTGCATTTCATTTCATTTCAGTCAGAAGGCATACCCGCTGGGTGGTTATAACTTCAGCCTTCACAAATTTACCTCATTCTGAGATTGGCATGTGGGGGGTAGTGGGGGAAATAGAAGTATATGTGTAGGGGGCAAGATGGCAAAGGTGTCCCTTTAAGAAATGTGCAAAGCTGGATATTTTTTCATAGTTGTGTGGGGTTCCTAAGTTCTTCGGCAGTTGGACATTTTCTACCCGGTGGTATTTCCTCAGATATGTGATCAATTATTTCCCTACCAGCTGATCAAATTCTAGCATCCTTGGCTAGGGATGGCTAGAAATAATTTTTCTTCTCTCCCTTCATTGATTCCTAGTTGAAGTCTATGAAAGGGTAAATGGCACAATGCTTGAAAGTGGTGAATTTTAGAATTGACAAAAGGATATCAGTCAGAGTCTAACTGGTAAAGTAGAAACTGTACTAGTTATTTCTACAGAGATCACGTATAGTGACTTTATTAAATAGTTGCTGGAGGACGGAAAAGGCAGCAGGGTAAAGTGGTGGTAACACAAAGGCAATAACTGTATGAAGAAGCTACCATCCTAGGGCTGGGAAATGAAGGGAAGAGGTTGGAGAGGTTGGATTATTAGAACCTAGAAGCTCTGAGGAGAATTCCACATTATTGGGACTAAGACCTTAGGAAGAAGGAACTCTGCCTAGATGGTGTTGGTACCCCCCAAGGGGTGCAATGAAGCTGCTTCTGGGAGTGTGGAAAGAAGCTGGAATATGGAACCATCTTCTACTGTAACCAGTTGTGGATGCCTGGCTGAGGTACTGCTCTGAGGGTGACACTGGTAGGAAAAGTAAGTGACCATTTTCCCTCCCCTAACCTTCCAGAGCTCATCTAGCTTCCTCTATTGGTAAAGCCTAACAGAGCACTTGCTGGCGAAGCAGAGATATAGTTTACAGGGTTCCAGACCTATTACAAATTAGAGCATAAAAGAGTGGATGTGAAACTGAGAGACTAGCTTAGTAACAAACACAACTGCCTATAAAGGATAGCAAAGTGGCTAAGAACATGCAAGAAATGAGCTTCTTGGATCTGATAAGACCCTAACTTTGTGCTTAATGTCACTGCCCATATTAAGGGCTCTGGAGGGCAAAGAAAGCCATGCTAAGATTTGCCTCATCTGCTCAAGTGGAGTCTCCATGTGGATCCTCTTCTGATAAGATTCTATATCCTTGGTTGAATATATTGATACTGTGTGTTTCATTCTTGCTGATCTAGAGTCCTCAAAATAGTT
>NW_006436289.1:5224969-5230557 GCF_000325575.1 Pteropus alecto | reverse complement strand
AGGAGGAAATGGGGCCCTGAGAATGTTTTAGTCGAGGCCATTGCATGAGAACTGTAGGAACAGCATAAGATAGAGGCTGACTTCAAAGAGAAAATTGAAGAGCCGATGTTATGTTATTTCTTTAACACGTGTGAGTTAATCTTTGTTTTTACAGAAAAGTCTTTTGAGAGCTATGACCTTGGCTTTCACTGTTTTGTGCAAGCCAAATAAGTTTTTTAAAATGGCTTTTAGAGGATAGAGTCTCAGAAATAATTTTATACTTCGAAAAGGTGACTTTTAAGTATAATATTAAAAATAAATTAAAATAGTTCAAGATAGTTCAAGTAATGTGTTAACTAACTAACGTTGGCCATAATTTGGGTTAGAGAACATGTCCATTCTGAAATGGAGCTAAGAAAAAAAGGAGGAGATGGCCATAAGCCTGGACAATTATCATCAAAAAATTCATCTCCAGGATTAGTGATTTGGACTCTTTCCTACTTTATTTGGATTACTTTAGTTTAGAATCTTGGCCTGAGGCCATGGCTTCTGTAACTTCTGCACTTAGTAAGGAGGACATAGCTCTCCCAGGCAGTTTCTGTATGGCTTATAGCAGATTCACACCGTGCCATAGCTGGGCTTAGCTGAGCTGAAAGAGGCAAAGAGACAGATGGTATATGCCTCACATGGGACATGGTGGAGAAGCCATGTCCTCTAACTTCTGAAAGAGAAAAAGTGAGAAAAGGGACATTGTTGGCTTAGATGAGGGACTGCTCAGAAAGTTGAGCCCACAAGGGGAAGCTGACCCAATCTGCTCACAGATAGGCTGAAAGTCATCTTAGGTCATCCGGTCTCCTCTCTGAAAGGCTGGTGGCTCCTAGTGGAAGTGACACATGATAGTATCCCCTTACTTAAATGTACGAAATAGATAACCATGAAAATATCTTTATCTAGAAGTATTTGGACTTGCAAAATGAGAAACACTACTGTTATTAGCCTCAAAGGAGGTAGTTTATCCTAAATCTGTAAGTTTCCAGGGATCAAACAGAGAGATATCCTTAAAAAATAGTGAGCTCTGTCCCACCCAAGTCAAAGGTAGTTTAAAATCTGATCAATTGGATTTGGGTTTGGCGAGACAATCTCTCTTCCTTGTAGATCTAACTGGATCCCTGAAGAAAGTGACTACATTTCTTCTCTTTTGTTGTTGAATAGTTGTCACAAAATGCAAACTATAGTCATGGAAATCTTTAATTCATGTAAGGATTCAGGTTTCTTAATGTAAAGACAAAATAGCTAAAACTTATTTTGATTGTTTCTGAAGTTGACATTAGGTGTTATGAGAATGTAATGTGAACGTGCTGTGATTGAAATGTGTTTGCCTTAAATGTCTTTTATTGTTTGAATTTGTTCTTGAGGAGCCCAGCCAATGCTGCATCAATTTTAAAGACCTTACAGAAATCGTTCTACTTGAACTATTAGGGAAAGTGGGAAAAATCACTTTTAATTCTCAATTTTATTTTAGTTGCATTTTCTGATATTAATAGGATTTTGAAAAGTTGGACTGGCACAGGGCTAAAACAATGACTATCAATTTATCCGAAGGAAATCGTAGTTCAAAACTAAAGTTACCTATGATATAAATTAACAGCTCTAGTGATCATCAAAATGAAGAGTTAGAGGTGATTTTTATGTAAACCCATGAAGCTGGAATTTGTCTGTTCTCCCCTTTGTTGCTGTTACTTATTTCAGAGATGTTGTTCAGGGACACTGGGCATGGTCTCAGTTTTCTTTCCCAGATGAAACTGTATAATCCTGAGGATGAGTTTGGGATTCATGTTGAGATGCCAGGTATCTTAAGCCTGTGTATCTTTTGGTAGTTCTTTGGAGGAAGGTTGAGATTGCTTTTTCTTTTTCAATAGTTGGTCTTTGAGTGGTACTGATCAGGGGCAGCATGCAGACCTGGATGCTTTGGATCTAATTCCAGTATTGGAGCCAAAGGTCAAAAAGGAAAAGAATATTGGAACTTGAAAATGTGAAGGCAAGAGTGTAATTTGGACAAATGATTTGGTGTAAGAGTATACAGCACGGTACAGTAAATCTAGAGCAATATAAAAAAAAGTTAGTAAAAGTAGAGACAAATTGAAAATATCAACATGAACCCACTTTTTTATTAAAAAAAAATTATTTTTTGATGTCACCAAACCACCTCGCATGCTCATATGAAATGGTATACTTCTCTAGTAAGCAAATTTGGGTCTCTACCATCATTTCCACAAAAAGGAGTCAAGTTTCCTTAGAAAATAGCTGATTCTGTGTTTGGGGTATGAGAACTTGAGATGAATTAAATTGTAATAATGTGAGCTTCAAAAAAGTAAATAATGGCTATGATAATAATAACAAGTTAAGTTTATGAAAGACTGCAAGTCCACAGTGAAGTCCAAATGGGACAAATAATATGAATTGTGCTGCTGTGAGCTTACAGAAATTGTAAATGTACCAGCCCATGTGGTGAAAGCATGATCATTTCCAAGGGTCAGAAGGTGAAGTATGGAGAGATAAATTAGCCATGGTGATTTTCAGCTCATAGTTATGATCAGAATTACCTAGATAAAAGGGTATTAAATCAGAGCCAGGAGTTATCCGAGAGAAATGGACTTTTTGGATGCTGGAAAGCTGCAAGCAGAGATATTGTTCAGGGATACTTGGCACAGCTTCAGGTTTCTCCTGCAGAAAAACTATGTCCTTACTGACAATGAGTTTGGCTTGAGAGATAGAAGGGTCCTGTACACTTAACCGTTCCTTGTTAAGAGCCAAGATTATCTGCATAAGCTTTTCCTGAATTGTATTCTCAGAAGTTTTCCTTCTGTACTTTATCTCTCTACTATATTTTCAGTCTCTTTCTTTCTGCTGGTTATTTCTCCTCAGCCTATAAACCTATTTAAACATCTACTCTCCTATAAATAAAAAGCAAGCAAAGAAAAACCAAACAGCAAAAATAAACAAACAAACTGTTTCCCCAAAGCAATTTCATTTCTAAGCCTTCCCTCGATTCCACTTCTTTTAGTTTTGTTCAAGATCTTTCCTTTCATCTGAATATTTTTGCCTTAAAAAATCCTTTTTTGGTGCCATCTAATAGAAATTTTAATGCTAAACTTTAAAAAAATGTTGTAGGCATCTGATGAGATGGGTAAGCAGTTAAGGTAATGGGGTTGCTAAAATATCATAAAAGCTTATAACATTATTTTATCGAGACGATATTTTTATTTAATAGAGATTTTATATTTATTTATATTTATATTTATATTTTTTAGTGTTTGCTTCTGATTACTCTTCGATCTCAGTTCATATTTTTGAGGTCATTTTTTCCTGTTCATTTATTTATGATTTTTAAATTATTTTAAATTGTGGTAAAATACGCATAGAACTTACCATCATAACCATTTTTAAGTGTGCAGTCCAGTAGTGTTGTAATAAATCTCCGGAACTCTCTGTACCCATTAAACAACTCCCCATTTTCTGTTCTCCATCCTCTGGCACCACCATTCTACATTCTGTCTCTATGAGTTTGACTACTTTAGATACTTTATATAGTGGAGTCATACAGTATTTGTCTTTCTGTGACTGGCTCTTTTAACTTAGCACAATGTTCTCAAGGTTCATCCGTAATGTAGCTTGTGTCAGCATTTCCTTATTTTTTAAGGCTGAAAATATTTCATTGTATATATATACCAAATTTTGATTATCCATTCATCTGTTGATGGACACTTGGATTGCTTCGACTTTTTGGCTGCTGTAAATAATTTGAGTTGAATATGGGTATATAAATATCTCTTTGATACCTTGCTTTCAATTTTTTGAGATATACCTAGAAGTGAAATTGCTGGACCATATGGTAGATTTATTTTTAATTTTTGAGGAACCACCATACTGTTTTTTATAGCAGCTGAACATTTTACATTCCACCAACAATGCACAAGGGTTCCAATTTCTCCTCATCCTCACTACCACTTGTTATTTTCTATTTCTTTTCTGATATAGCCATCTTGGTGTGAGGTGGTATCTCATTGTGGTTTTGATGTTCATTTCTCTAATTATTAGTAGCATTGAGCATCTTTTCATGTGCTTATTGGCCATCTGTGTATTGTCTTTGGAGAAATGTCTATTTTAATGAATTTTTTTTTCTTTTTTTCGGTGTTTAAGTTGTACAAGTTCTTTTTATATTCTGGATACTAACCCCTTATCAGATATATGATTTGCAAATATTTTCTCCCATTCTGTAGTTGTTTTCATTCTGTTGATTGTATTCTTTGATGCACAGAAGTTTTAAATTTTGATGTAGTTCAATTAATCTATTTTTTATTGTTGTTGCCTGTGCTTTTGGTATAATATTCAAGAAATCATTGCCAAATCTAACGTCATGAAGATTTCCCGTTTTCTTATTAGAGTTTTATAGTTTTAGCTCTTAATTTAGGTCTTTGATCCATTTTGAGTTAATTTTTATATATGGGGTAAGGTGAGAATTCAACTTCATTCTTTTGCATGTGAATATCCAGTTTCCCAAGACTATTAGTTGAAAAAACTGTTCTTTTTCCCATCGAATGGTCTTAAAGCCCTTGTCAAAAATCATTTGACCATATCTGTGGGGATTATTTCTGGGCTCTTTATTTTATTCCATTGGTCTATATATCTGGCTTAACTCTAGTACCATACTCTTTTGATTACTGTAGCTTCATGTGAAGTTTGAAATCAGCAAGTGTGAGACATCCAACTGCATTTTTCTTTTTTAAGATTTCTTTAGCTGTTTAGGGTCTCTTGAAATTCCATGTAAATTTTAGGATGGATTTTTAATTTCTGCAACTGCACTATTGGGATTTTGATAGGGATTGTATTAAATGTGTAGATCACTTTGGATAGTATTGACCTTTTAACAATATTAAGTCTCCCAATTCATGAACATAAGATGTCTTTCCATTTATTGATGTCTTCTTTAATTTCTTTTCAGAATGTTTTGTAGTTTTCAGTGTACAAGTCTTTCACCTCCTTGGTTAAATTTATTCCTAAATATTTTATACTTTTCAATGCCGTTGTAAATGGAATTATTTTCTTTATTTTCTTTTTAGATTATTCATTGTTAGCGTATAAAAACACAACCGATTTTTGCATGTTGATTATCCTGCCAATTTTCTGGATTAGTTTATTAGTTCTAATAGTTTGGTGTGTGTGAGCGTGTGTGTGTGTGTATGTGTAACATTAGAGTTTCTACATAAAAAAATCATGTCATCTGTGAATAGAATAATTTTACTTCTTCCTTTCCAATTTGAAGACATTTTATTATTTTTTTTTTTCTGGCTTTATTGTTCTTGCTAGGATTAGTACTATGTTAAATAGAAGCAGTGAAAGCAGGCATCCTTGTCTTGTTCTTTATATTATCAGAAAAGCTTTCAGACTTTCACCATTGAGTATGACCTTAGCCGTGGGCTTTTCATATATGGCTTTTATTACATTGAGGTAGTTTCCTTATATTTCTAATTTGTTGAATGTTTTTATTATGAAAAGGTGTTGATTTTGTCAAACAGTTTTTCTGCATCAATTGAGGGGATCATGTGGTT
>NW_006436289.1:5212674-5224587 GCF_000325575.1 Pteropus alecto | reverse complement strand
TTGTCCATTTCATCTTGATTATCCAATTTGTCGATATATAATTGTTCATAGAATTCTCTAATCTTTTTTATTTCTGTAGGATTGTTTGTAAAGTCTTCTCTTTCATTTCCGATTTTAGCTATTTGGGTCTTCCCTTTTTGTCTTTAGTTAATGTAGCTAAAGTTTTGTCAATTTTGTGGTATTTTCAAAGAACCAGCTCTTGGTTTTGTTGATTTTCTTTATTATTTTTTCTATTCTCTATTGTTTATCTCTGTGATCTTGATTATTTCCTTCCTTCTGCTAGTTTTGGATTTGGTTTGTTCTTTTCCTAGTTTCTGAAGGTGAAAAGTTAGGTTGTTGTTGTTGTTTTTTTTTAATATACACGTTTATAACTATACATTTTCCCTTAGTATTGCTTTTGCTGCACCTCCAAGAGTTTTGCTATGTTGTATTTTCATTTGTCTCAATTATTTTCTAATTTCCATTGTAATTTCTTCTTTGACATATTGGTTGTTAAAGAATATGATGTTTAATTTTTACATATTTGTGGATTTTCCAGTTTTCCTTCTGTTATTGATTTCTATTTTATTGTGTGTGTGTGTGTGTGTGTGTGTTTTTAAATGCCTACAGCACCTGGTCTTCCTAAGTGGTCTCCCATCCAAGTACTAACCAGGCCCAACCCTGCTTAGCTTCTGAGATCAGACGGGATCAGGCATGTTCAGGGTGGCATGGCTGTAGACAGTTATTGATTTCTAGTTTTATCCTATTGTGATCAGAGAAGATTCTTGTATGATTTAAATATTTTAAAATTTATTAAGGCTTATTTTGTGGCCTAATATGTGGTCTATCTAAGAGAATGTTCCATGTGCACTAGATTTCTTTTGTTTGGTGGTGTGTTCTGTATATGTCTGTTTGTTTCAATGGTCTGTAGTATTATTTGAGCCTTCTGTTTCCTTACTGATACATTTTAACTATTTTAAGTGTACAATCCAGTGTAATTATGTACATTTACAATGTTAATCAACCATTACCACTGTTCAGTTTCAAACTTTTTTCTGATCCCAAACAGAAACTCTACTCATTAAACAATAGCTCTATATGCCCCGTTCTTTCTTGCCCTTAGTTATCTCTATTCTTTCTGTATCTATGAATTTGCCTATTTTAGGTACCTCATATAAGTGGAATTATACAATTTTGTCTTTTTGTTTTTGGCTTATTTCACTTAGCATGATGTTTTCAAGGTTGTAGTACACATCAGAATTTCATCCCTTTTCAAGGCTATAATGTTATTCCATTCTATCTATATACCACATTTTGATTATCCATTCATCTCTTGATAAAAATTGACTTGTTTCTACTTTTTGGTTACTGTGAATAATGCTGCTGTGAAAATTTGTATAAAAGTACCTGTTTAAGTCTCTGCTTTTAATTTTTAGTGGGTATATATCTGAGAGTGGAATTGCTGAATCATATGGTAATTCTGTGCCTAACTTTCTGAGTAACTGCCAAACTTCTTCACAGTAGCTCTACCATTTACATCCCCACCAACAGTATACAAGGGTTCCAAATTTTCCATATCATCACCAACACTCAATATTTTCCATTTTTTTGATAGTAGCCATCCTAATGTGTGTGAAGTAATATCTTATGGATTTGAATTGTATTTCTCTAACCTAGTGATGTTGAACATCTTTTTATAGTCAGACCCTTTAAAAATTGTTGTCATTTATTTTACTTCTACATGCATTTGAAAAATCGTAATACATTGTTTTTGTTTTTCTTTAAAGAATCAATATCCTTTAAGGAGATTTAAAATGAAAAAAATTTTAGTCTTTCATTTTTACAATTTCTGACATTCTTTGTTCCTTTGTGTAGATCAAATTTTTATCAGGTATTATTGTCTTTGTATCTGAAGAACTATTTCTAACATTTCTTGTAGCGAAGGTCTCTCAGCTTTCACTTCTTTGGAAAAGTCTACTCCGCTTTCATTTTTGATATTATGACTGAGTATAGAAATGTAGATTGATAGTGTTATTTTCACACTTTAAAAGATATCAGTCCATTTTCTTCTGGCTTACATAGCTTCTGATGAGAAGTCTATGAATTTCCTTATTGTTCTTTGTATGTTATGTCTTTTTTTTTTTTTTCTTAGTTTGCTTTTAAGATTTTCACCTTATTCCTGGCTCTCAGAAGTTTGATTATTCTGTGTCTTGGTGTGGTTTTTTGTGTATCTTCTTGGGCTTATTTGAGCTTCTTGGGCCTATGGATTTATCAGTTTTGTTAACTGTAGAAATATTTTGGCTGTTATTTCTCCAAATAGTTTTTCTGTCTTTCTCTCTCCCTTTTCTCTGACTTAAATTATACAAATTTTTGACTGGTATTTTTTCAATGGTTGTCTGCTCTGCTCTTTTTCCATTTTTCCCTTCACGTTTTATTTTGGTTGTTTTTCTTATAGTAGCTTTTCTGCTATTAATCTTGTCTAGTGAATTTTTTATTTTTATTTTTTTATCTCTAGAAGTTCCATTTGGGTCTTTTTTATGTTTTCTCACAATGTTCATGTTTTCTCTACATTGTTGCACATATCAAATATATTTATACTAGCTGTTCTGATAGTTTTGTCTGATAATTCTGCCAAATTTGTAATTTCTGGGTCTGTTTCTAATTATTGGTTTTTCTTTTGCTATGGGTTGTATTTTCCTGCTTTTTTATATCCTTGACAACTTTGGATTGAATGCCAGACCTTATGAATTTTATGCTGTAGACTGAAGGATTTTGTTGTATTCCTTTAGAAAGTTTTGGACTTTCTTCTGTTACATAGTTAACTCATTTAGATTTAGTTCAACTTTCTTAAGGTTTGCTTTTATGTTTTATGAGGGTGGATTCAGAGCATTCTTTAGTCTAGGGTTAGTTAGCCTTAATACAAAGGTGATACCCTGCTGACTACTCTCTCTGATGCCCCATGTATTGTGAGATCTCCTCACTGTTATCGATGGTAATATGAACTATTCCTAACCCAAGGTGAGCTCTGAAATTGTTTGGCCTACTTATTTCCTTGTAGAGTTTTAGGTCATGTACATGTGGATCACTATTCAGCCAAAATTTTGCAGTTACCCTCTCTCTAGTGTTCTTTCATATAAATCCTAGCTACGTTGGTCTCCCAAACTGCAGTCTCACTCTCTTCAACTCAGAGAAAATGTTGGGCTCTCTTTGAATTTTTTGTCTCTGCTCTGTGGCTAAGAAACTACCTCTAGCTAGTGATCTGGGACGTTCATAGGGCTCACTTTATTTGTTGCTTTTTTCCTCAGGGATCACTGCCTTCTGCTTCTTATTGCCCAGTGTTTGAAAACCATTGTTTTATATACTTGGTCCAATTTTCTAGTCGTTTTAGAGTGGAAGATAAGTCTAGACCCAGTTATGTTATTCTGGCCGAAAGTGGAAGTTTTCATCTAAACGTTTAGAACAATTTATTGCTTTTTGGAGGAAAAAATATTTATATTTTCTCCTTTTAGCTAAATTCTAGATGTCTTTTAAATTTGGGGTGGGGGGAGGGCCGGTAAAAACACCAGAAATATATAGAGTAATATTACAAATCCTTATACATACAACAATAGAACTGAATGTCATTAATTTCCTTCAAATTATTTTTCCCGTGTAATTATATTAAGTATATAGTAAATATTTTTCTTTCAGTAGGCATTATTCTATTTTTTAAACATATTTTGATTCATTTAATCTTCACAATTCTATAACTTCAATATATTGAATTACGCTGTTGTATAAACGAGGCTAATGAGTAATACAGTGGTTAGGTAGTATGCTGAAGGTCATTCAAGTAGAGTAGGAATGTGAATCCAGAGAATCAGGCTGCAGAATTTGAGCTATTAACCACTATACTATACTGCCTCTCATAATTAATAAAATGCATAAACATCACATAAATTAAGTAGAAATTCTCTGTCTTTGATCCTTGATCCTATTTTCCTCATGTCTTACCCAGAGGAAAATCAAATGATGTAATTTTATATACTTCCAGTCCATTTTTAATACTTTACCTTTATTTACATATATTAATAAATAATAGGCAGTATTTTGTGTTTTAAAAATGTACATATAATTTAATAATATTTATTATATCTTACATATAATTCTATGACTTGCTTTTTAATATTTTATTTTTGAAAATAACTTAGGTTGATACATGCATAATTGCATTTTTATTTACTTAGTTGTCTATGTTACACATCACTTATTTTACCTAAACACTCTAAAAAATTGTAAAATTCTTTCTAGCTAGTAAACATATCAGATAATCTATACCTGTTCTTTCTTCCTCTTCCCTGGATCCCCTCTTCTCTTGTTCCCTTCTGTATTATTTTCTAGCTCTGCTGAGCAGCTGTCCTTCTGGTCTTTTGCCTTCCTCCTGTGTAGTATCCTCTGTTTCCTACATGTTGTGTATTCCTTTTCTTGGTTTACTTCCTCTTTTTGATGGATATGTTCTCTAGTTATCCTAAGAAGGATGCATGGAGAGTAAATTTCTGAAACCATGCTTTCTGTAATTATCATTATTCTGCTCTTTATCCTACACTTGATTGATAATTTTTCTGAGTATAGATTCTAGACTAAAATAATTGCCCCTCTGTCTTGTGAAGACCATGTTTTTTTGCATTCTAGTTTCCAGTGGAGCTGATTCTAGATAAATTGTATGTGACCTATTTTTTTTCCTCTCTATGGGTTTGAGAGGTTTTTTTTAGCCTTTATGTTCTAAAATTTCAAAATTTATATGCATTGGTAGTTTTTTTTGAAAAAAACCTTTACTAGTCATGGGTTGTAACTTTTTAATCTGAAAGCTTCTATCTTTCATTTTGATTTTTTTTTTTTAACTCCTACAGCACCCAGTATTTCTAGATGGTCTCCCATCTAAGTACTAACCAAGCCCGACCCTGCTTAGCTTCAGATGAGATTGGGCTTGTTCAGGGTGGCGTGGCCATGGACCTATCTTTCATTTTGGAGAATTTAAAAGTATTTTTAAAAAGTAGATTTATTCTCTCTGCTTTTCTCTTCTCTCTTTCTAAATATTTCAATGCTGATCTTTTGGACTGATCTTCTCTGTCCTATTTTTAATTTTTTTGTCTTTTTGTTTTATTTTTTGAGACAAGTCCTCAACTTTATCTTTCAATCTTTCTATTGAATTCCTCTTATTTCAGTTACCAAGTATTTTTAAAAAATTCAAGACCTTTTTATTATTCTCTGACTGTTTCTTTTTATAGTAACCTGTTTCTGTCTGTTCATGTGTCATGAATATATACTCTTCTTATTTCTCTGAGAATATTACAGTTAAAAAAATTTCTCCTCCTCTATTCATTGTCTTCACTTTCTTATTTTATTCTGATTGATTTGGTCTCCTTTTTATTCCTGAAGGATTTCTTCAAAAGTCTGGATACCCCTGGTTGACCCTTCATATTTAAGAGTATGGTACTTAGGAGAGATTCATTATTGGTGGTGCTGGTTGGCTGGTGTGCATCACCATGGGGTGGTCAAGCAAGGACCCTGCTATTTTATTTGAAACTCACGAATATCAATATCAATAGGTCTATTCTCTTGGGACATTCAGTTTTCCCAGAGAAGAACTCACCAATCCCTTCTAGAATCTGCTCACTTAGGATTATATCTTGGAGCAAAGCAATAGAATGATGCTCAGAGTCTCACTTTCATCAAATCTTGATTTTAATTAGGCATTTGCCATTCATTTTTTTTGGTTGGGGGGAGGATGGTCCGGTCTCCTGGATGTGGAGCCCTTTTGGCTTAATTTTATCACAGAATGAACCTTCTATCTCATCCTGGAGTGGGGAAGATATATTGCTTGGCTCTGAAAGAGGTGAGAAGAATACTTGGAGATCGATTCTTTTCACTTTCATTTAGTCCTTCTTTTTCAGTACTAAGCCCCACCCCAGCTTCCATAGCGCCTGGTGCTACAGAACATGGAGACTTTCCAGCATTCTGAATCATGGGTTGACATTGGCATCCTCCTGTGCATGCACTTGGTATTCAGCTTTTTCGGGTCTGTTAATGCCTTTTCCTCTTTTCTGTCACCCATCCATCATCTCTCACCTTCCATTCTTTTTGTCCTTGTGAGTTTATAGCATTTTTAATTCTTTATTTTCATTTTATTGGGATACCAAGAAGGAGAAGAGATAGATTTATGAATTCAAATAACCACGTTTAACTGATAGCTGGCATATCTGTTTTTAACCTTTAAATTTCAAACTTTTTTTCCTTCATTACCTATGTTGCAGGAAAAAGCAACTGATTTTACCCACACTCCACATTTCCATTTTTAGGTGGGAGCACAGTCCCACTTCTTGGTTTCATGCAGGAAGACAAGCTCTAGTTCTTTGTCATCTTTTAGGTGTATTAAATTCTTATTCTTCTATAGGACCAAAATCTCAGCCCCTACTGCCCATTTCTGGTCCTGTTGCTCTGAGGGGACCCAGTGGGTCTTATGACTCTAGCCCACTGTAGTTTTTACTGCATTTTCAAAGATAATTTTAATCTTTAAGATTTTAATTTTTAATTACCTTATTTGAAAAACACACAAACACACACAATTTCCCCTTAAGCTTAGAGTTTATAGGGGAGGTGTCTTAAGGTCCTTGACCCACTATCTTAATCACAGGCCCTTCCCATAACATTTTGACATGAAGTCCCATACTTGTTGCAATTTATTGTAATCTTCCCTCCATCCTTACATCTTAATTAAAAGTCATTTTGCTATAGTGTCCTAAATTCCAAACCCAGTAGACTCTCCAGTTCTTGTCTTATTAACTCCCTTGTTGCATTTAACACCTTGGAGTGCATCCTCTTTGAAACTCTATTCTTTTGTCCTCTGTATATCTCTGACCAATCCTCCTGTGGCTCATTTGGTCTCTCTTTTCTCCATCTGCCACTGAATATTGATGCGCCCCAGGGTTTTCGCCTTAACCTATTTGCCTTGGTTGATCTCATCCACACTCACCATTTTAGTTATTAACTATATGCTAATAAGGATAAAATCTCCATCTCTAGCCCAGATCTCTCCCCTAGATTTCAACTCTAAGACAAACTCTGCTGATACCTCTACCTGAAAAGACCATGGTCATCTCAAATTTAAGGTGCCCAAGGGTAAACATATTCTCCTTCCTAACTATGTTCTAATCCTTGGATTTTCTATTTCAGTTGATGACACCAACATTTACTTATTCACCCAAGCTGAGAATCTGGCAGTCATTCTTGAATCCTCTTTCTTCTCACCTTCTTTATTCTAATTATGTCTTTAGGTTGCCAAGGAACAGAGAGATGGTCAGTTTACCTCTAGTAATGGGATCTTACTTGGGCAGAAATAGAGATGGGCTGTAATGGCTGTGAGTTAGACCTTATAAGAAGTGCAACTTCTTATAGACCGAAGGTGACTCTAGAAACCACAGGATCTGTAGTTTGTAGAACTTCTTGAGATTAATGTGACTCCATCTCTTCTGTATTCACCTCTGAGAGTTAATTTCCTTATTCTTTTCCTCCATCCTGTATCTTTTTTCTGCATCATAGATTATCCTCATAACTTTGGGTTGCTATGATCTCTCCTGGTTCCAACCCTACTTCTTCCTTCATAGAGCTTCAATTTGCTCTTATATGGGCCTTTGGTTCTACTGGTCACAGCATGGTTTTCTCTATGTTAAATGTTTTGGATTTCTGGGATCAGGAATCAGATAGGCCACAATCTATTGATAGGCTTCCCTTACATCAGGTGTTCATCCCACTCTAAGCACCTGTAACAGGAGGAACAGGTTAATGTGTTATGAAATATGACCACTTAAATTTATGCCCAAGTCATGTGGACTGGACGGTCACCCTTCATAAGGGAAGCTGGCATGGAAGACACTATGATTGACACGGTTAGCATATTCCTTATACATATATAATCAAATCCATCAAATTTATCTTCTAAATGGTTTTCAAATCTGTGTCCTTCTGTCTATTCTTTTTCCCAATGTCTTGGTTCAAGTCCTCATCTTCTTTCACCTGCCCTGCAGCAACAACTTGGTGCTCTTCTTTCTCTTCCTCCCTCCCTCCTTTTTTTTCCCCCTTAATTGATTATATTATTGTTTTTAAGTGGCAAGCAATGGCATCTGTTACCTATCACCTGGAATAGACACCTGAGCACTTTTGCCCACTGCACCTTGGTATCAGAGATGCTAAGGAAAACACAATACAATCAAGCACTGAGTAGAGTAATGCTTTACTCATCCAGGGAAGAAACAGCAAGATCATCTCCAGTTGTGGGCATTGGTACCCAATGGTTGGCAGGTCCCTCTTAGCAGCCAATTCAGGGCAGTTGGCCCACATGTACCCATCTTGTGCTGCAGCAGAAGGACTTTGTCTCCTCTCCACAGGGGACAGATATAGCAGCGATGTTGCCAAATGCCATATGACATTCATATTTAAGTAGAGCAAAGGAACATACATTGAGTCTGAAATAAGGAAAGATAATCCCTCACAAGGTGATAAATTCAGCACAAACTGTGAGAGTTCTTTATCTCAGTAAGAAAGTGTTCTAGACCCAAGGCTCATTCTTATGCAGCTGAATGGGGGTCCAAAAAGGGTGTGTATGAGCTGGCCTGTCTTAACATTAAGTATGTTTAAAATATCTATTTATTTATTGAATAAAATTTATTACTAATTCTTAGCTAAAATATTAGATGAATTCAACTTCTTATTTATTCCTTAAAAGAAATCCAGAGGAGCTAACCAAATTAAGTTGTTTTTCACTTCCGTATGATTAATATTTCTTCCCTGAGGGTCAGTGCTTCATCAGCTGTGTCTTGGATGATTGCAAAATCTCCTAATTGTCTATCGGGCCCAATCTCATCTCAACTCCAATCCATCTTCTAGATTTATTTTCCTAAAATGTATATTTGATCATGCCTTTCTCCCATTTAAAAATCCAAGGTCCCTTTCAGGCCTATTTTCTGCCACTTCTTCCCTGTGAGCTTTCCCTATTCATAATCCCTGCACAGGGCACTGGGCTCTCATCTGTAGAATGATATTCTTGATTTTCTCATGGAGAACATCACACCAGTTTAAGTTTTGGTGTCAACCTCTGTCTGTCTACATGATACAGTCTAATTATATGAAAAGTAAAAAATTCAATTATTTAATGTGGTATTTTTCTTACTTCTACCAAGCTATTGATTAGCTGTCAGAATGCTGAGCTCAAGCTCCAAGCCACTCTTAAAACATTACCTCTGGGGCAGGATTGTGTTATAATCATTTTTATCTAGTCTCAGCCTCTGTACCACTCTGCCTCAGGGAATTAGCCCTGTGCTATGTCTGCAGGTGGTCAGTAAGTGCTGTGGGCACAACAGCAACAGATTCTTTTCTCCTGAGTCCTTGGTTACCAGCTATCTGGGTGAAAGAGTTAACGGAAAAATCCAAAATAGAAACATTTAGTCTAAATTTATTTTTAAGTCTATGTTTATTTTAGATCTTTTCCTTCAGAGTTAGTTTCAGGGAAACCTGAGGGCAGTAAGGGTGGTGCTAAAAGCACACAATTGAGGTTGGTGCCCCCTGGTGGGTGGTGAGGGCGATGCATAGTGGGATGTATGGGGTCAGTAACTTGAGTCCGAGGGCTTCTCATTAGGATGAGACTGATCCCTCCCTGGCAGGCCATTTAGATTTTTTAAAAATTGAGATACAATAAACTACACATATTTAAAGTATACAGTTTCATAAGTTTTGACATATGTATACACTTGTGAAACCATCACCATAATCAAAATAATGATTATCACCCCTCAAAATTTCATTGTGCCCCTTTGCAATTCCTCCCACTGCCTCCTTATCTCCCTATCCCCTCCCCAGGCAACCAGTCATTTGCTTTTGTCACTATAGATTAGCCTGCATTCTCTAGGATTTTATATAAATGTAATATTATAGTATGTCATCTTTTGGGAGGAAAGGGGGTCTGGCTTCTTTTATTCAATAGCAGTATTTTGAGACTCATCCATGTTGTTCATGTGGTTCATTCTTATTTATTACTCAGTAGTATTACATTGTTTGGCTGCACCACAATTCATTTAATCATTCACCTGTTGATGGAAATTTAGGTTGTTTGCAGCTTTGGGCTATTACAAGTAAAGCCGTTACATACATTCCTGTATAACTTTTTTCATTTTCACTTTTCTTGGGTAAATAGGAGTAAAATGAGTAAAATAGTGTATGAAATGACTACATATAGTAGGTATATAATTAACATTTTACATTCGCATCAGCAGTGTGTGCAAGTTCCAGTTGTTCCACATCCCCACAACACTTGGTATAGTCAGTCTTTTTTTATTTTAGCTATTCTAATAGGTATGTGGTGAGCCATTAAATTTTGAACTTAAGAAAAATTCAGTTTCCTTGGTCCCATTCCAGGCCTAGAGCTGTCTTCTATTCTGTAAAATGACTATAATGGTCTTTCTTGTAGCATAGATGTTGCAAGGTTTAAATGAGAAAATTAAATGAAAACACCTGGCAGATATATATCTCTATCTATCTCTATCTGTATCTGTATTTATATCTATATGCTAAAAAATTAAAACAATTTCTTGCAAAGGAGAGCAGAAGATTCTCCTCCATCATCTTTACCAGTTTTTATTACAAGTTCTCAAGTCTTAGCTTCTGTGTAATTTTTCATTGACCAGGTGTCCTGTGTCAACTACCCAAAAGCAGTTTTTTTCCAGTGGTATATGCAAGTAATAAGATGGACAGATTCAGCCTTTTCTCAATAGACAGTACAGTCTTTTTTCTTTCTTTTGTTGATTACATATCCACCTTCTACTCTAATTATGAAAGTTACACATATTTGTAATAGAGAGTAAAGAAAAGTAATTCTATAATCCCGCAATATCTAGCGAGTTAGGATTTTGCAGTATGTCCTCTAGGCTCTGTTCTATGTTGTCTCAGTTGGCTTGGGCTGCCATAACAAAATATCACAGACTGGATGGCTTAAACTACAGAAATTAATTTTTTCACAGTTCTGAAGGCTGGAAGCTTAAGATCAAGGTGCCAGTAGGTCAAGACCATATGGCCCCTTTCTCATATGGTCTTTCCTTGGTGCCTGCCTACCTGCCTGCCTGCATTGGGGGTCGGGAGGAGGATGAAGAGAGAGCAAGCGTAAGCTTTCTGGTGTCTCTTCTGATAAGACTTGAATCCTGTAGGATCAGGGCCTACCCTTATGATCTCATTTAGCCTAAATTACTTCCTTAGAGGCCCCACCTCCAAATACAGACAACTGGGGTTTAGGGTTTCAACATATTCTTACAGGACACAGATATTCAGTCCATAACATATGACATACACATATATACATATACTTGATGTTATCTATAATAATTGATTATGATATGTAATAACATATATACATAAAATTCAATATCATTATTTAACCATTAATATTGATTTTTTATGCCATTAAAATTCTCAGAAAAACTTCCTATCAACCGTCTAATAGAAGCACCATAATATTTTTTTTACCATACCTCTGTTGCTGAGTTTTAAGTTAGATCAAATATTCCACTAATATAAATAACATTTTATATATACATCTGTGTATCTCTATTTATTTTTAATTTTCTCTCTTTGAGATATTTAATTTAAGAAAGTATTTTTAAATTTCTGTGCTTTTTTTTACCTAAACATTTTTGTTATTAATTTCTAGTTTTATTATGTTGTCAGAGAATGTTGCTTACATAATACATGCATTTAAGAACTATTGAAGCTTTCTTTGTAGCTCAGTATTAACTTTAATAAGTGTCTCATGGCACGTGAAAAGAAGGTATATTTGGTGATTGTAGGGTACATCTTCTGATGTATTTCTATAAATGCAATCCTATTAATTTTATTATTCAAATCCTCTACGTT
>NW_006436289.1:5156205-5212615 GCF_000325575.1 Pteropus alecto | reverse complement strand
TCAATTTTCCTATATGTTTCCAACAATTTTTGCTTTTTTAGCTTAACACTGAATTATTTGACATATAAAAACTTATGACTATTATATTTTTATTGTAGATTATAACTTTAATAAATATGAGGTGACATTTTATGTTGCGTTGAATGCTTTTTGTTTGGAATAAAACCTTTTCAGAACTTAACATTGCCACTTCTGAGCTGCATTGTTTTGCATTTGCTTGAAAAATCTTTACTTATTTTTTCTTTCGCATTATTTTTTTGCTATTTTCCTTTATGTCTATTTCTTGTAGGCACCATATAATAAGATTTGAATTTGTAACACAGTTGGAGAATAACTTTGTTTTAATAGGGTAGTTAAACTCCCTATATTTATGCCGTGATTGATTTGTTTTTGTTTTTGCCACCTATTTTATGCTTTTTATTTTTATGCTTCTTGCTTTTTTTTCTATCTTAAGCTATATGGAATATGTTTTATATCCTTTTCTATTCTTCAGTGATTTGGAAAATATGTCCTATTTTAAATTATGTTACTGATTACCTTTCAGTATTAGAAACATTTAAATATGTACAGTACTTCAGAAAGTTTTTATTGTGATATTAAAGTAAATGCATGAAATATATGTTTGGTATTGAATAATTATTAAGCAAATACATGTATAAACACTATCTTTTTTTCAACTTTTCTATATGGTTTTGACACATCCTTGCAAAAATGATATAATGAGGATTTTATTTTTAATTTACCATGATTAGCTTTGATTTTTATTTGGAGCAATCAGTCCATTTAGGTTTAATGTAATTACTGATATGTTTGCATTTAAACCTACCACCTTATTTTGTAGTTTCTATTTATTTGATTTATTCTATGTTTCTTTTACTCTCCTTTCTTGCATTTGTTTAGATTTATGGAGGATTTAAACAATAATTTTATTTTTCTCAAGTTTGGAAATATTTACTCTGCATTCATTTGGTAGCTACCAAAGGAACTATTATATGTGTACTTAATTTATCAAAGTCTGAAGTTAATTAATATCTTTAGTCTCCTTCAGATAATAAAAGAAACTTAGTCTGTTATAAGGTTTTTTTTACCACCTTTCTGGCTTATATGTTATTATTGTTATATATTTTAATTCTTTATTTTTTAAAAATCCCTCAAGTTATTTTACACTATTGTTTTATATAGTCAGTATTTAGATTTACTCATATATTCACTATGTTCTGAGTTCTTCATTTCCTCTTTAATCTCAGTCCTTCTATCTGGGGTTCCTTTCTTTCTGTCTGAAGTACATCCGTTAGAATCTGCTTTGGTTAAGATCTGCAGATGGCGAATTTTCAATTATTGTCTGTCTTTCTCCCTTATTTCTGAAAGATACTGTTTTTGGGGGGAGGGGCAGGAATAGAATTCTAGATGGGCAATTGCTTTCTCTCAGTGTGCTGCAGAGGCCATTTTGATTTCTGAGTGTCACTGTTGCTTCTTGAGAAATTAGTTATCAGTGTAATTATTGCTCTTTTGAAATTATCTTTTAGGATTAAAAATTTTTTTTTCTCTGATGTTCTTTATCTGTATTGGGATCGGTTGTGAATTTCTTTCTATTCACATTTCTTAGGATTTGTTTGGCTTCTTAAATCTGTGTATTTGTGTCTTTCATTAATTCTGAAAAATTCTCAGCCATTATTATTTGAAATATTGCTACTCCTCTATTCTCTCTTCCTTTTCTTGCTGGGACTCTGTTCTGTATTCTGAATCTATATTTCTTCTACCTCATCTAGTTCATTAATTCTCTCTTTAGCTATGTCTGTCAGCTGTTATACCCATCCATTGTTTTTATTCTAAGAAGTTCCTAAACATTCTATTTATTTAAAAAAAAAAAAAAGAATATGCTATAATTTTTATAGCTTTATTGCAGACAGATTTATTGCAGATATTTAAAACTGATCTTTTATTTCTTTAAATATGGTAAGGGTGATTGCATTTTATCCGGCTTGATAATTCCAGTATCTGAAGTCTTTGGGGATCTATTTCTGCTCTTTGTTGTTTCTGCTGGTTCTCACTCCTTTTACTTTAACAGTTTTATTTTTTGACTGTATGCATGTCATTATCCTCATAGATATTATTTTTAGAGATTGAGGGATAGCATGAAGGGGTACTATGCAAAAAGATTTTATTTTTAATTCTTCTGCATGCTTAGGAGAACTACCAGTCTAGAGCCATGTTAAATTAAATTCATGCCCTGAGGGTTTTGTTTCCCCTAACCAAGTGATGTGAATTTCAGCTACAAATCTGCTTAAGAGCTTCTTGTGTTTGCAGCTTCTCAGGTAAGTTTTTGTGATCAGTTTTTGTGATTTTCCTACTGGTACCATGAGGTGGTGGTAAGGGGTCGTTTACTTCTAGTTCACCCTTATCTTAAAGATACAGTCTTTTGGGGTCTCAGCTTTCTGTGAGGAGGGTTACTGGATAAATGCTGAAGTGACATCTTCCCCTTTTATCTAGTTCAGGCACTGAAGTTTGATGTCAAAAGCAAAGCTCACGTTTGCAGAGATAGACACCCTCAAAATGAAGATGGCTTTATTGTTCTGTTTCCCTGACTGGGTTTTCATCTCACTTACACTTTGGCCTGGTAATTCTCTGGTATGTTGTCAGGTCTTCTCTGCTTTTAAAGAGATTTAATAAATACCTTTCTGGGATTTTTAGTTGTTTCCAACAGGAGTATTGGTCTGAATTATTAGCCCATCAGAAAACATTATTATTTTTGTTACATGTCTTCTCTTTAAAAACTTATTTCTGATATTTGCATTTAGTTTGCAATCCTATTTACAGCAGTTTAGATTAATATTTAGTAGACTTTAGTAGTCAGTAAATAAATTTTCCTAGTCTTAACTCAGTTATGTATCTTCAAAAAATATTTAATAGACTTCATTTTTTCAGAGCAGTTTTAGGTTCACAGCAAAGTCGAGGGGAAGGCACAGAGATTTCTCATAGATGCTCTGTCCCAACTCATGCACGGCCCCCACCATTATCAGCATTTCTCATCATAGTGCTACATTTGTTGCAGTTCATGAACCTACATTGAACCCATGACATTATCATTCAAAGACCACAGTTTACATTAGGGTTTACTTTTGGTGTGTACATTCCAGTTGGTTTGGACACATGTACAATAGCATGTATCCACCATTACAGTATCATACAGAGTATTTTGACTGCACTAAAAATCCATTGTGCTCCACCTATTCATCCCTTCTCCCTCCCTAACCTCTGGCAACTACTGACCTTTTTACTATCTCCATAGTTTTGCTTTTTCTATAATGTCGTGTAGTTGGAACCATACAGTATGTAGTCTTTTTGGATTGGCTTCTTTCACTCAGTGATATGCTTTTTAAGTTTCCTCTATGTCTTTACGTGGCTTGATAGCTCATTTCTTTTTAGTACCGAATAACATTTCATTGTTGAATGTACCACAGTGTTTTAATCCATTCATCTATTGAAAGACGTGTTGGTTGCTTCAAGTTTTGGAAAATGTGAATAAAGCTCTAAAGCTGTTATAAACATCAATGTGCAGGTTTTTGTGTAGACATAAGTTTTCTTTGGGTAAATCCCAAGAAGTGTAATTGATGGGTCATATGATAAGATTATGTTTAGTTTTTTTGCAAACATTTTTTTCCCAGTCTGTGGCTTGTCTTCTCATTCTCTTGACTTGTATTTTGCAGAGCAGAAGTTTTAATTTTAATGAATTCCAGTTTATCATTTATTTCTTTCATGAATCATGTCTTTGGTGATAGATATATCTAAAAAGTAATTGTCATACCCAAAGTCATCTAGGTTTTTTCCTATGTTATCTTCTAGAAGTTTTATAGTTTTGCATTTTACACTTAGGTCTGTGATCCATTTTGAGTTAATTTTTTGTGAAGGATATAAGGTCTGTATCTAGATTCATACTTTTGCATGTGATGTCAAGTTGTTTCAGCACCATTTGTTGAAAAGACTGCCTTTGCTCCATTGTATTGCCTTTGCTTCTTTGTTAAAGATCAGTTGATTATATTTATGTGGGTCTATTTCTGGACTCTCTATTCTATTCTACTGATATATTTGTCTATTCCTCTGCCTACACTTGACTATACTGTCTGGATTACTGTATATTTATAGTAAGACTTGAAGTCGGATAGTGTCAGTTTTCTACCTTTGTTCTTTTCCTTCAATATTATATAGGCTATTGCAGGTGTTTTTCTTCTTCATATTAACTTTAGAATAAAAATAACCTGCTGAGAT
Organism: Pteropus alecto; assembly: GCF_000325575.1. Taxonomy (NCBI): domain Eukaryota; kingdom Metazoa; phylum Chordata; class Mammalia; order Chiroptera; family Pteropodidae; genus Pteropus; species Pteropus alecto. The sequence goes on along the minus strand of NW_006436289.1, from coordinate 5,208,349 downwards.
TTGGTTTGGTGGTATAGCATTAAATCTATAGATTGAGCTGGGAAGAACTGACATCTTGACAATATTAATATTGAGTCTTCCTATCTATGAACACCTCTCCATTTACTTAGTTCCTCTTTGGTGTCATTCGTCAGTTTGGTAGTTTTCCTCATATAGCTATTGTAAATATGTTTTTTAGATTTATACCTAATTATTCTATTTTGAGGGGTGCTAATGTACATACTATTGTGTTTTTAATTTCAAATTTCACTTTTCATATTTGATACATAGGAAATCAATTGTCTTTTGTATATTAACCTTGTATCCTGAACCCTTGCTATAATCACTTATTAGTTCCAAAGGGTTTTATTTTATTGTCGTTGTTGATTTTTTTGAATTTTCTGCATAGATGATCATGTCATCTGTGAACTAAGACAGTTTTACTTCTTCCTTCCTGATTTTCGTACCCTTTATTTAATTTTCTTGTCTTATTGCATCATCTAGGTTGTTATATATCTTTAAGTATATATATATATATTTTACTTTTTAGGAAAGAGAAATAAAGAAGTATATTTTCTAAATTCTTGTGTACTCTTCTATTTTCCTGTAGGGACAGAGGCCTTCAGAAGACCACATTCTACTGCAACTTTTCTCTTTGCCAATCCTGCTTCCATCCTTTTTCTTGTTGGTGTTTCCAGGAGTAGTGTATAGTAAGAGTCCTTCTCCCTAATCTCCACTCAAGTGCTTGCTTTTTGAAGAACACCCCCTGTAGCACTAAAGAAGTGGGGAGACCCCTTTGCTCCTGGACAGTGGCCTGGCCTCCCCACCTATCTCACTCTCCAGCTCTATTGACCTGGTAGGTAGCAGAGGCTCCTCCTGGATTTAAGCAACAGGTTAACAGTAAGTCTTAGTTTTTACAATTTTGAGGTGTCTTTGATTTTTTTCATGGTGATTTTATATATTAGGGTCAAATGAAGAAATGTCTGAATTAGGATAGGCAGACAGAAAAATATTTTATTTATTTATTTATTTATTTAAATTAGTTTCAAGTATACAGTACATTGGTTAGACATCTATATAGTTCATTAAATGATCCCCCCAATTGCTCCCTCCCTTCCCTGGCCTTCCATTTAGCCAACATATTAATGCTAACTGCATTCCCTATGCTGTGTTCCCCATCCCCAGTTATCATCTATCATCAACTAATTTGTACTTCTTTAACCCTTCACCCCATCCTTTCAGCCTCCCAACCCCCAGACAGACTATATTTTAAATGAGAAACCCTTTTTGCTTCTTTCTTTACTTTAAATCTAATACTACTTAAATCTAACACTAAGTGACGATGATTTATCATAAGAAGAGGGACATGGTTTACTCAGCCCTTTCTGCACTTGAAGTCCAAAAAAGAAAAGAAAAGAAAAGAAAACCTACTAGTGTAACACAGTGCTAAGGAAGAAGGCTTGAGACGGCAATTTGGAGCTTCGTCTCCTGGTTTCTGCTGCTCACAAACTTGCAGGAGAAACATGCACAGCAGCAATGAAGGCAACATTCAGCCTTGAGCCATTTCTTCTTTGTAAAGTTTGGTGATCCCACTACCTCAAAGGTGAAGAGAAAAGAGAAGGGACAGCTGCTGGGAATGTGAGGGAGGTGGTGAGAGCCCCAGGGCCTTGGCAAACAACCTGGTAGAACTGCATTTCATGGAGCTGGAATACCAACCATCTAGGGTCTTCTGTTCTTTCCATCTTGAAAAAGTAGAGCAAACACTAGACGCGCTTATGATCCATCTTCCATTTCCAAGAAGAAGAGGCAATAAGAGGTATTTGAAGTCAGGGTATGGGCCTGTGATATTACCTGCAGCTTCTGGAAGCCAGACCTTTAACTTGGAAGCGAGAACCAAGAGGAGCCAATGTCTAGGGTTTTGCAGGACGGGGCGGCTCCAGTGTATGCACATATGTCCACATTTCAGAGAGTGGGTGGCCTGAGGATTAGGGAAGTTCTGAAGCATTGAATCTCAGGGAGCAGCAGACATCAAGAAAGGGATTCAAACAAGTGTCAGTGAACTGTGAGGTGGAAACCATAAGCAGAAAGCCGAGAGAATCCTTGAGGCAGGAGCATGCAGGAAGAAGAGCCTTCAGAAGGGACATGGGGAGGTAGTGGGTAGAAACCTTGGTGTGCCAAGCTGATTTGGAGAGAAAAAAAGGCAAGACAAACTGAATGGGGCCCTTGACAAAGGCAGAGGTGGAAGGCAGTACCAGCATATGGGAGCACAGGGAAAAAAATGTGTGCGATGTTTTAATAAACTGCATTTGCACAGTGGCAGCAACTGTCTGAGGGTGGAGGGGTCTGTAATTGAAGTTCCAGAAGCATGGAGATATTTAGTGGAAGATTAACTCAGGAGAGCATTGTGTTTATAGAAGAAACAAGGCAACTAGCCTGGGGGTGGGGACAGTGATGGGCACTCAGGCTCCCTCCTTATCACTGAGCGGGAACTAGTTAGCAGCTCTTTCTTTGTCCTCACAGAAAGATGCTGAACTCTGCCTTAACCCCTAAAGACAAACGCTTTCCTCACAGTAACTCCAGGCCCTAGCTTACTGGTGAGTACAGAAGGTATCCACCTGGAGACCGATGTGTCCCACTCCTCTTAGAAATCATCAGTTGTGTCATCAAGCAAGGTGCTGGTTCTTCCAGGTAAAAGATAACTTACTAAATGGATAGATGGAAGAATGAATGTTTATGGAGGCCACAGAGGTGAGCCTTGGTGGACACTGTTATTACATGGGCAGCCCCTTTTCTGCCTGTCCTCAGCATGGATTGCCAGGCTGTCCATGTGATCCTTGGGCAGTAACCCTGCCTCTGGAGCAGCAGGGGTCAGCCTCTCTCTATTCTGGGGAAGGAGGGTAGGCAATGAGTGCCTGGAAAAGGAGGAGGCTGGATTTTGTTTCATTTACAGACTAAGCAAAGCTGAGACAAGTTGGGGGAAGCTTGCTTGGGCCTTAACCACCATATCTGTATGAGGCTTAGGACTTCTCGTGACAAAACTTGACATCAACCAGTTTGGTTTCCTGATGCACAGACTCACATATCCCCACAGTTTTCTGGTGAGGTGGGAGTTACATGGCACATGACAGAACTTCTTTCTGTAGCTGGGTCCTCTTGGAGCCTGGGTCTCTCTTTTGCATCTCCCAGGAGCACAAAGACCACTGGAGCAGGCCTTGCCTGATACCCTCTTATGTAACACCCAGACCAGCACAGAAAGCCCTGTAGTGGCCTGGGTAGGGGTGCCAGTCCTGGGCAGAAGTCTCTTGTGCTGGCAGTGGGGAGGTGCCTCCTCTTCTCTCTTCCTCTGTCCTGGGGAACTCACATCTCTTGGTGCAGAAGGGAAAATTAAGCAAACCACTATTATAGGTTTATTTTGATTGAACAGAAAATCTCATCTGCATATATCAGAGTAATACAGGCGATAGCCAAGTACATTATAAGCATATTTTCTTAAGATGAAGATCTCCTGGGTTTAGAGAAAGATTTGACATTGGTGCCTCTTGGCCCATGCGGTATTTGAGGATCGGACCACGTCTGACCTCAGAGGGGCTGAGAAAAGTGTTCCTGTTTTCCCTTTTAAAGATGTAAATGTGTCTGGGAAGGGTAACATTAAGCTATAATTTGCATTTGCCTAAATTAATTTATCAGGTTAGCGCTAGTCTCCTATTAGTGCTTGGAAGAAGTGGAAATTGGTTTTGATTAGGGATGGGGAGGAGAGCAACGGGGGGGCTAGCTGGGAAGCAGGGAGTGTGGCCCCCACAGCGGGGGCAGCCTGAGGGCGCTGGCTGGCTGGCTGGCTGGCTGGGATTAAGGTAGATGCAGAACAAAGGGCAGGGGCACAGGACCAACATATACAATCGTTTTTTAAGAACCAGCCTATCAATCACACACGTGCAAAAAACTTGGTTGTCTCCTAATCTCCACATCTGTTTCATTTCCTCTGCCAAGGCCAAGACTTCGCTGCCTTTGTACCAGTTCTGATTCTTTTCTGCACATGGATAGCAATATCTTTAAGCCAAGGCCTAAGTCATTTTTATTAAATCACATAGCGGCTGGTTTGTTTTGTTAAATTTTGATGAAATGAAGAGTAGAACCCAAGTTTCTGTGAGCTCTACCAGATGGAGGAACAACCAGGTCATTTGGTTTTCTCTAGCTCATGCTTCTACCTACTAATGCAGGGCCTTGAGCCTCACCCCAATGTCTCATCCAGGGTGAGGTGGGTAGAGAAAGATGCCATGGAGCAGCTTTTGATTGCTCGGGGGGAAAATCCTCATGAGAGGCCCCTATTTGTTTGGGGGCTGGGGAGTAACCCAGCCTTTGTGATTTAGCAATGTTCTCTCTCTCCTGTACTCACTGGTGGGTAGAGCTGGCCCCTGGGGAAGAGGGAGGTGCATAAAGGACTTAGGAGCTTCCCGGGAAAAGAGACCTAAACTGTAACCCCTTCCTTTTTGAAGTTCAGTAGTATAAGAACTTCCCTGACAGATTGGGGCAGACCTGCACTGAGGTTCTTAGGCAAGAACAAAATTTTTGCAGGGAACTCACCATGAGAGCAGAGGGCTTGATCTGTGCTCAACCCCAAGGACTTACCAACATCCTGAACACCCTCACACCTCACGCTTCTCTTTACGTCAATGCTCCATCAACCCAAATATGCTCCTTCACCCCATCCATGAGCAGTGAAGAGTGGCTAGAAAAACCCAGCACACGTTAAGTCGATACCACTAAACTCAAGTAGACCCTCAGATCTGTCTGACACATCTACTATTTATTCTTATTTAATTTGCTCTTCAAGTCTGTAAGATTCTACCTTTTGCTCACTCTCCTTAATCTCCAAAAAGCCTCCTCCATCTTGTCATCATACAACTCCACGTTTCATTTTTCCAAAAAAAAGTAGAAGAAATCAGAATGGAACTATATTTGTCCATCACCAAATCCATTAACCTGTATGCTTCTAAGAGCCCTGTACAGAACCCTGTACTCTGCCTCCATCCTGAGTAACAGATGTACAATTCTTGCTCTACCAAAGACCGATGCCTTCACCTGTAGTCGAGATTGCCTTCTCTCTTATCTACCTGAGGATGCTACATTTCCATTTATTACTTTCCTCCTGGATGATTGATGAGTTCTTTTCTACTGGCCTACAGATCTGCTGTAATTCTCGCTCAACTCAACAACCACCTAAAGCAAACAGCCTAAAACAAAGAAGTGAACAAAACCTCCAATTCCTTGATTTTCCCTAGCTTCTGCTCCAGTTCTCTGCTTCACTTTAGAGCAGAATTCCTCCAAAGACTTGCCCATATTCATTGTTGTCACGTTCCCAGTTTTCATTCTTTCTTCAACTCACTCCTAGGAGCTCTTGTCCTCAATTCTCCTTTGGAACTATTCCTGTCCAGATCACCAGTAATGTTCATTTGCCAAATACAATGGGTCAAATCTCTTCTTTGTCTTATTTGATCCCTCAGCAGCATTTGAAATAGTTGATTACTCTTTGTTATAAACATTTTATAATAAAATATTTAATTCCTATGAAAGGTCTGAAAAGGCTAGAATGCTGTCATTTTGTTTATGACTGAAAATGGTTGAAGACCTCCACATCTCTTCTTTTTAAATTACTTAAGAAAAAAAAATCTTGCTTCCAAGACATCACATCCACTTTTTCTCCCACTTCATGAGCAGGTCTTTTTCTAACTCATTTGCCTCTTGACATAATCTTTGGACTTTTCTATCTAAAGACCCTCACTAGAGGGTCTCTTTTAGTCCATGGCTTTAAATACTGTGTATATGCTAATGACTCCCAAATTTACCTCTGCAAATCCGACCTCCCACCACAATTCTAGGTGTTTGTCTCCACTGGATGTCTAATAAAAGCAAACACTTGATTCTATATCCCAACATATCCTCCCCCAAATGCTCCTCTCACAGACTTCTCCATGGTGTTAATGTGTCGCCTGGCCAAATCCCAGCACTCATCCTTAATGCTACTCTTTCTCACTCCTTGTCTAATTATCGACAAGTTCTATCAGTGCTGTCCTTAAATTTTATCCCAAATCTGACTAGATATCATCTCCACCAGCCCAAGTTGTCACCATTGCTCTTACTTATTAGCCATTGCTTCCTAAGTGGTCTCCTGGCTCATCCTCTTGGTTTTCTATAGGAGATTTTCCTCATAGTGAGTGGCCAGATTGATTCTTTTTTAAAATTTAAATCAGGTCATGTCCTTTCCTTGTCAAATTCCTCTAAAGTTTCCCATCATGCTCAAAATAAGATCCGCACTCTACTGTGGCTCTTGTGATTGGATGTGATTTGAATTCTCACATCTCTGACCTTATTTCATAACAGGCCCCTGGGCTAACTGTGTGCTCCAGCCACCCTGGCCTTTAAACATGCCAAATCTGTTTTCATCTCAGAATCTTTATACTTGTTTCCCCTCTGCTTGAAATGTTCTCTCCCCGGATTTTGCATGGCTCATTTCATTCAGGTTGTTCTGTCTCTGCCTTTCTCAGACAGCCTCCTGACCTCTGTGTAACCCTACTTTCTGTCCCAATCTCTCTCTCTTCCTTACTCTGTTTCAATATTTTTATAGCTCTTTTAATTTGTTTTCTGTCCCTGATTTCTCTGTGAATGTAAACTCCAAGAGCCCCAAGTGCCTAAGGGAATGCCTAGCATAGAGTAGATGCTCGATAAATATTTCTCAAATAAACAAATAAAAAATAAACATAAGAAAAGTGAAAAATCCTAAAATTCTGAGCACACTCTTAGTCACAAAGGAATAATATAAAGTGTTTTGAGATAAAGTGAATGGCAGAATGTCAATTCATGACACTAACCACAAGCTAAAAAATAGAGATGTTAGGTAGCCCAGTAGGTAATAACTATCACAGAAGGTACTACCATAGGAATCAGAAGGCAAAGCAATGGAAGTTGAACCAATGAGCAAGTGTAAGACAACCCCGTAGATGTCTTCCCCTTAAACTGGACTTCCACAACAGCTCTTCCTAATCCCCTTGGTATTTTTCCCTGGGTGGATTCTCATTTCCTCAAGGAGAAAGGCCTCTGGTCAGTTGCCCCTCTGAGTCACCAAGCATTCCTAGACAAACTGAAGGCTAGAAGCTACTCAGCTTTGCTCTATCTAGAAGCCCACACTATGGAACAATCCAAAGACCTTCAGAGAAAAGTGTTCTATTTTGGAGTGGCAAGATAGGAATATTGGATTAGGAGACACTATGAATTAAAGCAAGGGTCTTCTGGCCTCTTGAAAGACATTGGCATTTTTGTTTTCATTGTAAGTGTGTGCATTTGGCCTTTCCCCAATATATTCTTCAGAGTCCCAGGCTAAGCAGAGAATAGGAGGGCAACTCATAACCCAGGGACAGAATAGTGGAGAGTTGTAAAAAAAAGCTTCTGTAGACAGTGACACGCAGTGGGATGCTGTATGATACTTCCTCCAACTGGTAGGTTCTGGGCCACTTAGGCCCAGGTTAGGAGATGACCTGACGGAACAAGATGTGAATTCTTCAGGTCTCCCATTCTGATAAACCTGTGATGAAACTGATGATGATGATCATAGAACCATAATCTTAAGTTCTGTGAATAAAGGCAGAAAGTTGGTCTCTTTACTTTTGTTATATACACTAGCATAGCATCTGACACATAGTAGGTGCTCAATATATATTTATTGATTAAGTGAATGAAAGGAGTTATTCTAATATTGAATTTACAAATATGGAGTCAGAATATAATGGAAATGTAAAATATCTTTATTTTTTGCACAAATGAAAGTAACTCTGAGTCAAAAAGTGCTCCCCTCTGGGATCTCTAATTTGATTGGTGGGTGGTAGGAAAAGCATTCCTGTCAATGTTCTAGGCCTGTCGTCCACTGGAATTGGAGCTTGGAGCGGAAAGAAGAAAATGTAAGTAATTTGCTTAGAGCAGGGACTCAAACTATTTCTGGCAATAAAACTCCTTTGAGGATCAGGGGGAAACTGACCCCTATGCCCAGGAGAATTAACATGCACGCAGAAGAAACATGGGATGGGTAGTAAAAATGAATATCGACGAAGACCTAACTGGTTGTAGAAATGAGGAAGTTTATAAATATTCATGTTTTTTGTTGGCTTTTATGTTAATCTCTGATTTCCTTTATTTTCTCTTCTTCCCTTTCCTCTACAACAAAGTTTCTCAATCTGCCATTCTTCACATTTTGTGTCAGATAAGTCTTCATTAGATTGTGGAAGTTTCCATCCTATGTGTTGTAGGATTTTTAACAGCATTCCTGGCCACTGCCCACTAGATGTAGCAGTCCCCTAATTGTGACACTCAAAATTGTCTTTAGACATTGGGGCCGGAGTCACCCCCAGGTGAGAACTACTGCTCTACTATTTTATATGAGGAGTGCTGGTCCTCATATAATTTACCAGCTATAAGAGGACTGCGTATTGCTGTCCTCTTGGAGATCTTGGACTTGAAGTGTCACAGTGACTTCCACTGGTGTCTCCAGCAACAGCCTCTTCTCTTCTGTGGCTCCAGCTCCTGACAGGCAGATCCACTGTAATTCCAGCTCCATGAATATGCTTCTTTCTTTCAGTGATAGAACACTGTTGTGTATATTCGACTTTACTAATTTAGAGGATCAGATCGGCAATTTCATGATCGGCAATTCAGGTCCCATGGTCACTGGATATCTCCTGGTTAGGTGTTTAGTCTCTGCCAAGGCCCAGTAACAAGCTGGAAAAGTCTTCTCAGAAGAAGAAGAGATGTCAGTAAGGAGGACATGTCTTTGCTCTCTTACCCGGGAAGTCTGTGCTGTGATTCTCCAGTTGGAGCTTCCAGAGGTCCCATACAGCCTCCTGATTTGCCACAGACACGTTGAGCAAGGTTGGGTCTTCTAGGTTAAAGACCCTAATAGCAAGGCTGCTTGTCTCTTGCACTTCTAGTCTGGACCCACTCAGAACTCACAGCAGATGGGTCAGAGAAGCCTGCCTTTGTGATATATGATATTTCCTCACCCCAGAGGGACACAGGGCTATTAGCACTTGTGCATAATTTAGAACAACGGAGAACTACATTTTCATCAGCTTCCCTCCTCGTGGATCAAGGGCAGCACCTGCAGGGAGTTGAGACTGATTCTGTAGAAGTTTCTTTTGGGAGCTGTGGAATGGTAATCACTGCCTCAGAGGGAGAACTGGCAGGCAGAACTCTGCTGGGCATTTTCCCAGTGCTTCATTCTCATGCATCGATCAATTATGAGCATTTGTTTTCTCCAGCTTGTTAATGAAGCACAGATACTGTGTCTGTATGTTTCAGTGCCTGAGTTGTCACAGCACCTAATTTGCAAGAAAACATAATTAGGCTGGGCTTCCTTTTTCCATCTCTCTCTGTGCAGCAGGCGGCTCCTTGGCTACTCACTGGTGTGTGCCTTCCTTAGTATTAACAGTGACCAAATGTGTAGATAAGGATCTTAGAATCTACCTTCCATGCCATCTGGGAATCCTCTTCTAGTGTTTCACAAGGCACCCAGAAGAGATACAAGAAAGCCATTTGTAGCAAAAGAATGCATTCCATTGTTGGGGAACTTCAGTTGTTAGAAAGCTTCTTCTCACACTGAACCTTGTGTAATCAGGCTTGCAAGTCAGCACTCAAATGAGGCCTTATTGCCTCGCAGGCATTTTAGTTTCAATTAGGAGACCTTAGTTATTGTCTTAAGGTCCCGAGAGTTTACTTTCCCAAGACATGTTTAGCTGAAGCTGTAAGATTTCCTTTAAAACATAAAATAGAGATCTCTGTTAAAAACAACCCTCCATAAAATCCCCCCAATATAAAATAGAGCCCAATCATTTCAGCCTTGAGTAAGAGGTATCTTTCAATTCACCCTAAATTTTTCTGTTATCATTTTAATCTTTTTGGATTGTGACTATAGTTTTGGGGCTTCTGGGCATTTTTTATTCCCATTTACAGTTGGGGCAGCCTCTGGTCCAAGGAGACTAAGCAGCTTATTCAAGTGTACACAGAAAGTTTTAGGATTAGGATTCCAATCTTGCTCTCCTCAGAGACATTCCACCTGAGCAGGAAGCCTCCTACAGATGAGATTCAATATATGACTGCTTTCTGAAAAAGAGAAAGCATTAGTCTGCTGAGCAATTTTTCTCCTCTACTCCTAAAACAGAACTGTATGAACCAGAATAAAGAAAATCTCATTTCTAACTTGTTCAATAAATTTTCTCTCCATGTGACTTTTCCTTGCTTGTGACTATTTTTGTTGATGTTTGAAAACAACTTGCTTTAAGCTTAACCTTTTCCAAAGCTATTTCTTTGAATTTATCTGTTAGAGTCCTCATAGGAACCAGCCCTGTATGGCTGATAGTTTTAAGGTCTTGGTTTATACCGGACACCACTGATTTCTAATGGGGCAGGGACCCCTTCCAGATCAGCAAGTGGACAGCACATTCAGATGGGCCATAGCAGGGGCATCAAGAAACCAGTCAATAATAAGTGCAATGTACAGTAGCCAAGACATGGAAGCAACTTAAATGCCCATCAATAGATGATTGGATAAAGAAGTTATGGTTCATATATATAATGGAATATTAATTGGCCATTAAAAAAATGAAATCCTACCATTCACAACAACATGGATGGACCTAGAGGTTATTACGCTGAGTGAAATAAGTCAGACAGAGACAGATAAATACCATATGATTTCGCTTATATATGGAATCTAAGGAACAAAAGGAACAAACTAATAAAAAATAGATTCACAAATATAGAGGACAATCTGGTGACAGCCAGAGGAAAGGGGAATTCGGGGGTTGGGAAAAAAGGATGAAAGTTAAAGAAGGACAAGTTAGTAGTTGCTAGATGGTCACAGGAATGGGGAGCATGGCATAGGGAATGAAATTAGCATTAATGAATGGCTAGGTGGAGAGCCAGAGGAGAGAAAGAACAATTAGGGGGATTGTTTTATAAGTTATATAAATATCTAACCAATGTGCTGATTCTTAAAACTAATAATAAAATTTAAAAAAATGATAAGAAAATAGTGAGTGCATACTTAACATGTACCGAACACTATGCTACCAAGAAGATTTCACATTGGTGAGCTGCAGCAGATATTTTTGGAAAGTTTGTGAAGGCACAAATCATATATTACAAGTAAATAAAAACAGATTTTTAAAAAGTGGTATTGCCAGTGGGTCAAATATCTCAGGCCCCAGAAGGTACCATTCAGTCTGAAGTTCTCATCAATCTCTGGAGATAGGAAGCAACTGTCTGGGAACATCAGTAGCCGGAAAGAATAGTCTCATCTTGCCTTTTTGAGTTTTATGAATGTCCATCCCCCTGCAGGATGGCTTTGAAACCTCGGCCAGGGAACTGCACACGAATTCGATCCTTCCTTAATAATCCATGTGTAATACGGTCTGTCAAGCACTTGCTCACTCCTAGGCACTTGTGGCACATAGCCCAACACCCCTTTAGCTATATTATCCTTCTTTTTCAGATGAAGAAACTGAGGCACAGAGGTTAAATAATTTGTTAAGTTTGCATAGTAAGTGGCAAGGCTGGATTCAACCTTGAATGTGCTTAACTGTCTCTCTCCTTCTCCTTCTTTCTTTCATACCCCAAATTACCAGCTCATGGAGCCCCAGAGTTGCCTGACCTCCAAAGGGTTGCCTGTTCTAGACACTCACACCACTGTGTAGTTACTGACAGCTGCGTTTCTCCTAAGAAGCTCTGGTGAAAGTGCTGCATGGCATCGTCTCTCCTGGTCAGCTCACTCATGTGGGATTTAGAGTTTCTCCATCTCTGGACAGAGACCCCCAGGGCTCTGCTGTTGGGGAAGCTCTTCTGGAGTTAGATGTGTAGTTCGTTATGGCTGAAGAGAAAGATACAAGATATCTGCAGCCACCAGTGACCTCAGCTGTTGCCTGGGCCTGACTTCTTCCCTAGAGAGAGTCAGGATTTGGGGAGAGGGGAGTGGTTGGTGAGAGGAGGAGAGGGTCATGCAATTTCTTGCAGAGCCCACCTCTCTTCCTTCCTACTGTCTCAGCTGAATGACATTTGTACCAGCTGCTCCCAAAGGGAGTCACTTTGGTGAAATGTCACAGGCTTCAGCACGAATGATCCTTCTCCATCCTTCATTTCTTTCTCTGCCACCTCCCTTATATCTCTCAAGTGCCTTTTTTATTTTAGAAGGACACCGCCTTGAAATTCAAGTGCAGGGAAAAGTAATTACATTTTCTCTTCAAGTCTGCCTCTCAAAAAACCTCCACATCATCTCTGGCTGAAACACAGGGATTATTCCAGAGGGAAACGTTATTAGTCGCAGCTGGGCCTGCTTCGCTCTCTGGGTTTCACTGGCCACCTTTCTCCCACGCTGAGGGCAATGGTGACGGCGTGGTTGATTCTGCAGCCTTGCTCCCTTCTCTGCCACCTTGGGAGAGCTGAGGTCAAATGTCTCATTCAAAGTCACACAAGTAGTAAGTGGCGAGTTCACCTGGATTTTCAGCCAGAGCTCTCTGACTCCAGAACTACGCATGCAACAACTCTACCATGTAATTGCAGTGACTATGTTTACAGAATATAAAATTGGGATACATTGTCTGACTAGTGATTTGCATTTCCCGACTTATTGCTTTTTAAAAATTTCTAATATGGAAAGCCATTTGAAATTACCAAAATGAAATCATACTTTCTTATGTATTTAATGAAATCATCATTATGGGAAAGAATAATTCATATATGATCGAAAGTATCCCAAGAAACCCAGCACGTGGTTGCTATATGACTAGGAGCTAATAGTCCTAGATTCTGGTCCTGGTTTAGCCCTTAACTAGCTATGTGACCTTGATTGATTTGCTTCATCTCGCTGGGCCTTATTTTCTTACTTGGTAAAGTGAGGGTTGGGTCAGATGATGTCTCAGGACCTCTGTAGCACTGGTGTTCAATGACCTTGTAATCCTAGGTGCAGACCTCATTATCTGGACTATCGGTGAAATATAAATGAGATTTTAACTTTAGAAATGATTTTGCTCTTCTACTTTGGAAAAATCTTGGCAACATCTGAATCTAGTCCTTTGCCATCTGGGACCCTATCCTGTTCTCTGGGGAGTCTACTTCCTTTTTTGCCAGATTGAACCCTAGAAACTTATTTTTCCGATTTTTCCAGTAAAATGATCTCTTGGACTTGCCTCCTGGCTTGCTCCTTTCCGTCCCTTCATGCCATTTCTTAACAACACCTCCTTCTCCTTCTCCTTCTCTCAACCGACCCCTGGCCTTCCCCGCCCCTCCATTTGTGCTGCTTTCCCGTCATGCCTCCCCAGGCATCTCCCATTCTTCCTTTCATATTTCAGTCTCTCTCTGTGCTGGCTCCTTCCTTTTCATATAAAATAGAGGCTCGGTCTCCTTGTACTGAAAAGGACTAACAAACCTTGGCTCTGCTGTCCTTGCCACAGAAGGTTATATTCTCTCTTCCCTTCCCATTGCTTCTTCCCTTCACTGCCCCCTATTCCATTTAGATTTTCCTGCCCTTTTCACACTTCTGAAGTATTCTCTTAAAGAAAACCAGAGATGGCCTATTGAGGTCCAGCAGCATTTCTCCTTATTTTCTTTGACCTTTCTGCAGCAGCCGGCACTGTCACTTCTAACTTTCTCAAACACTCTTTTTTGGTTTCAAGTGTCAAAATACTGTTTTCCACCTCTGTCTCCTTCACTTTGGGAGGTTCGGACTTTCACTTACTTTCTACTCTTTCTCAGTGATCCATCTAATCTCATGATTTCCACCAAATACCTATGAGATTCTGACACCAAATTTCTAACTGTCCCATGGACGGCTTCACTTGGTTATTCCATTATCACCCTACTCAACATGTTTACACTGGAACTTGCCATCCTTGGTTAAAAGTCTGCTTCCCATCCAGATTTCTCATAGCTGTCGATCTGATGTCATTCAGTTAAGTGAGTTTGAAATCTAGTTGGTGTCCCTCATTTCTCCTTGTCCCTCACACACTCCTTATTCATCACTCACTAAGATTGCTCTGTTTGCTGTTCATAAAGTCCCTCAAATGCGTAGTTTCCCTTTTGTTCCAGGGCTACTGTGGTAGGTGGAGGCCGAGCTAACTGTAACCGTTGAAAGTTGTTCACTTCCCTTCTCCTAATAGGTAAGGGACTTTTCAGTGTCACAGCTGATGTGGCACAGACCACCGGCCCTGGTTGGTCACTCCCCTTATGGACTGCCAACCAATCGAAATACACTTTTCTTATATAGAAAGAACATGCAAGTCTGTAACTATGAGGAAGTATAAGATATGTATAAAAGAGAACACCCCGCTGCGATCGATCGGGGCTCAGCCTTTGATGTGAATTCGCTGAGCTGCTGCTGGCACAAATACATGCTACTTCTTGCTTATTGCCTCGGTGTCCCGTCTCTTTGGCTGAGTATCCTGCAACACTACCATCCTGTTTCTGACTTACACAAGGAATCACTAGTCATTAATTTCTTGATTCTTCAACCCATCCTATTTTCCTCTATACCAATAATCTTTCTAAAATACCACATTGCACATTTTACTGTATTCTTCTGATGCAGGACAGGGCAAATTTCCCCAAGTGGGTGGGGAGGAGATCAAGCCCTGCACTGAGAGAAGAAGAGGGTCCTTTGGCGGAGAGTGTAGAAAGAATTCAACACACACGCCAAAGTCAGAGTCCAAAGGAAAGTTTATAGAAAAGGGGTAACACTTCACAGACAAGAGTGTGGTCTCCTCTCACAGGCAAAGTGAGCCGGATAGTGCCAGAGACAGTGAGAAAGACAGGGTAAAGGCCCTGAGAGGGACCTTGAGTATTCAGGGAATTCAGTTTATGTGTCATTCTTTAGTTCCCATTTCCTTCGATATGGACATACAACGAGGAAGGGGAAGATTTGTAGTATGAAAAGGTAGGAATATGTAGAGTGAAAGCCCTGCTGGCAGTTCCCAGCCTTTAATCGATAGGTTCCCCTTGGTTTTAGCTATAGGGAATGACTCTTGGCTCCTGTTTCCCCTTCACAGGTGTGGGGAATAGGTCGTTAGCAATCCCAGCAGAAATCTTCCTTTGTTCTGCAGGTGTCCTCCTGGCCTGGCTGCAGGACTGATCAGCACTTTGCAGTCTCTGAATGTGGCTTGATTAACATTTTTAATTCTCTTGCCTCCTTCCTAGTTACTTCGGCTTCCTGCGTTCCTAGTACTAAATAAACTTTCAGAGCTTCCCAGAGTAACACCCAAAACTCTCTTCTAAGGCACCTTAAATATGGTCCTAATTTATTCTGCTCTTACCTCCCATATATACTCGCCTTCTTAGACAAAGCGCACATGATTTTCTGCCTCTTTGTGTATCCAGTTTGTATCTCCTCAATCCCATGTGCTTGGGCAAGCAATGGGCCTCCATGAGACTCAGTTTCCTCATCATAAAATGGTAATAGCAACTCTGATTTCCTTAGGGAGTTGTGAAGATAAATTTCACTTATTCAACACATTTATCAGAGCGGTGCTTCTAAATATGTGCCAGATTCTGGGAATTTGCAAAGCAAGTTATGGCCCCTCCCTGGAACTACTAAAGTAATTAGGGAAATTTACAGTTAAAAACCCACTGGATCAGTAAGGTGGAATGAGCAAGAGTTGACTGGCAGGCATGCACACTATGGGCCCAGCCTAGCCCTGCCCCTTTGACTTGAGACCTGCTCAGGGCTCTCCTTTGTCACCCTTCAGCATTGACTACCAGTCTTCCTCCCACTCCCTCAGGGCCCAGCTCTCCCTAATGTGAAAATAAGTAATAATGGATGCTAATTTAATGTGTTACTTCTTCTAGGTGACATATTTACATTTTAATAGGAGACAATGCAAACGAGATTATTTTAAGCCCTGTGGCAGATGGGTGGGGACATACTTTGAGTTAGGGAGGATTTGGGGGGTCTTCAATCACACTGTGTAGGCACCCACTGATTCTCCTCGTGGGGCTGTCTTCACTCAGGAGTCTAGGGATGAGGGTCTCTCCCAGGCAGTGCCGCCTCCCCAGGCTTTCTGAGTACTCTGGAGTGTGGGCGTCTAGGTGCAATGACGGATGAGACATCTGTTCCATGATGGGCTATTACCAACAATTCATTACTGCAAAATGGACTTATCCTCATTAGCCCAGGAGCTCTGAGTTTAATGTGGCATTCTGCAATCTCAGGTTCTGCTGCACACATTGAAGGCGTGCATCACGTTTTATAGAGCCAGCAAACCTGAGCTTCAGAAAACAATGGAGATTTAGCATGTCTCTTGAATTAGTTGACATATTTACTCTTCATGAATCAGCCTGTTTTATAGACAAACACTGTAGCTTACAGCCTCATTATTAAAAATTAGTTCGCCCCACTGCTCTGCCCAAGGACACAGTTCTCCTCGGGGAACAGTTTTGCCCTTATCATCCTGCTGCTTTTGCAGTAGGCAATAGGTTTCTGAGTTTCTGGTCTGGGAATGTGTCTCCTGGGGCAATTCCTTGGGGAGGAGCTGGGTCTGTGGTCTCCATATGGCCCTTCATCACGACTCACCTGTGTGAAATGTGTATGTCAGGCCTTTTCAGGAAGGTTCTTTTTTCCTTTCTAATGCCTTCCAGAAAAACTATGGTCGTATAGCCACACGTTTTTGAGGAGTGAATTATCCAGAACCGGTAATCAGTTCAAATAATGTGCAACAGACACAGTGTCAATTTCCTAAGCTTTGATATTACAGGCACTGCCGTTGATGCGTGAACTCCCTGCCTGGGCTCAGCTTGTCCTCGGGAAATTACACAGCCTCTTGTCACACTCCCACAAAATGACAGTTCTTCCAGGTTTCTTTTTCAGTAGCTCAGGGATCCCTAAAGTACCTTCTAGCTTGCAATATCTATGTTGCCATTTACCAAAATACTAATCAAAAATTGGGGGATTCTTTAAAACCTATGCCCCAAATTGCGGATGTCCTGCCTCACTGGTGGTGGGACAAGGAAGATAACTTTCTGGTGCCAAAGCATGGTCGATTATATTTCTCCTTAGGAGTTAAACTTGATCCTTTGTTTTCCTCATTCTGATATGTCTTACAAATATAAAGTAGCCTGTCTCCCAGGCTAAAAGGTACTTCATTCAACTACCCATCCCTTTCACAGGTGTTTGTTAGATACTGGGGCTGTGCAGGGCATGAGGTTCCCAAGAGACTGTTTAACTCTTGCACAGACAGAATTCGATAAGATTTAACAAGTACTTGTTGAGGCTTTGCAGTGGATCAGGCTCTGGGGTGACAGGAAACCCAGAGACTTTCTGAAAGAAGCACAATGTCCCTGCAGGTCAGAATAAGAGACATGCTTTCCTGCAACAAGTTTTTTCTCCCACACAACCTGCTGCTTTCCAGCTCAATGAAGGGAACTCGAGGATGACATTGCCATCAAGATTCTCATCTTAGATCCTTGAGGAGTCCCAAATGAAGTGCACAGAAAGATAGTCAGAATGTCCTTATGTTTGAGCAGAACCTTCTCATCCACTGCCTCACCAGCTTAAGCTTCTTTCCTCACCACCAGCTTCTATTTATTTCTCTATTATCATACTTGTCTTGATAGAAAACCAAGGGTTTTGTCTAATTTCCATGAGCTTAGAAGGAGAGGCTGTGTGATGTTGAGCAAATTTTTTATCCATTCATCAGATGAGGACATTTAGGTTGATTTTACTTTTTGACTATTATGAATAATTCTGCTGTGAACATTCACGTAGAAGCTTTTGGGTGGATGTACGTTTTCATTTCTCTTGCATATATACCTAGGAGTGGAATTGCTGGGTCACGTGGTAGTGTTTTGCATACTTTTTCGTGGAACTGCCAGACTGTTTTCCAAAGCAGCCATAGCATTTCACACTTCCATCAGCAATGTCTGAGGGTTCTAGTTTTTCTATATCTTCGTCAACACTTGTTATTAGCCATCTCTTTTATTACAGCCATCCTAGTGGATGTGAAGAGATATCCCATTGTAGTTTTACTTTGCATATCCTTAATGACTTATGACACTGAATATCTTTTAATGGGCTTATTGACTATTTGTATATCCTCTCTGGAAAAAGCATCTCTTCAGATCTTTTGCCCACTTTTAAATGGAGTTGTTCATCTTTTTAATTATTGAGTTGTCATGAGTTTATATATTCTAGATACAAGTTCTATCAGATCTATGATTTGAAATGTTTTCTCCCATTCTCTAGGTGGCTAAGTTTTTAAACTTCTCTGACCCACAGTTTCCTCATTTATAAACTTGAGATAATAATGGTATCTGCCTCTTAGATTAGGATTAAGTGAATTAATAGATAAAAGCACTTAACCCAGGGTCTGGAAAAAAAACAAGCCTTAATACATGTTACTTACTTTACTATATATATTTTTTCTCATTTCTTCCTCAGGACAAGAGCCTTAGTTAAATAACCCTACTTTTCCCTACGGGCCCGTGGTATAGGAGATGCCTCTGGAAACTGAGTTTCAGGCAGATGCCTTCTGGCCAAGGGCAGCAGAATAACAAGAACCAGGGTCATAATGGCTGCCCTTTCCTGAGGGTTTCCTACTTGCCAGCCCTCCTTATAGTGCTTTGCAAGCTGGGTTGGAGTAGGGGCTTCAGTAACAATGGCTGCCACTGAACCTGGCCTGTTCCCCCTGGCTGGTGCATGGAATGTAGCTTGGTCAACTGGGCCAGGGCCACAAGGAAAATGGGCATATGTAGCTGCTGTGGAATCAGGACTTTGCATGAAGAAGTCAGATGCCTAGGGCCTGGTGCTGGTCTGGCACGTTTTAAAATGGAACCTAAGATAGCAGTTCACTTGAGAGTTGTTGTCTTCAGTTGGTGCTGGGAAGGAAGGGAAAAACATGTTCCTGATGAGAGTTTTGTCATCACCATTCACTGGTAAGTCATTGCTCAGACTGTGCGAGATACTTGCAAGGTGACTACTACACCCAGTCTGAGAAAAAGTTACCCACTGCCGTGAGTGTGAGATTTGGAAAACAAATGCACACGTGGTTTCAAGGCTGGTGTATGTTGGCTATTTATTTGCAAGATGGTGTTAAACAATAGCCAGGGGAGGAGCATAGCAGCTCCCTAGCATCAACTCCCGACTCCTCTGAATCCTTAACAACCAGTGTTGACATTCCTTACAAACCCTAAAATGTGAAAATGTTCCATATCCTTGCCGGTCTTTCTTTCCCTTCTCTCTAGGTAAGTCTCTCCCACATTTAATATTTCATGTCTCCTTGTGCAAGCCACTGGGCAAAGTACTGAGTGAGATGGGAGGATGAAACATTGTCTTTGTCCTTAAAGCTATCATAGTTTAGGAATCCGAGAAAGCAGAGCCTGAGGCGAAAGTCTGCTAGCATGTTATTGGAGAGTGAAAATCGAGGAAGTGGGAGTGAGGGAGAAAGGGTGAGCCAGGCAGGGAAGGAACAAGATGAAACACAAGGGGTATATTACAGACTGGCCGCTGCTTGATGCAAAGCACCAATAATTGCTGTCTCGTGACACCATCCTCAGAGAGGCCATTTGAGCTACTGAATTTCAGGACAGTTTAGCAAAGAGAGGGGCACAGAGAGGGGGGGTGCTTTTCCATTTTTTGTTCCCTTTCACCAAACTGTGCCCTGAGGAGTTAACTTGTTTGCATGACAGGGTCCTTGCAGGGGCTAGAAGCCAGATCTCACCGCACACTGTGGTATGATGACCATCTGAGTCTGGAAGAGGAGGTTGGGCTCTGGTTGGTGGAGTCCACGCAGAGTCAACAGCTGATGCGGAGTAAGTAGCCAAGGGCCCCAAGAGAGGGGTGGCCAACAGGATCTAAGGGGCCGTGTGGGAGATGTTGATATGATCCAGGTTAGCACTGCTCAGCTCTGTGAATGCTCTTTCATATCCAGCCTCCACATTAGAATACAAGCCTGCATTTTTGTGAGAACAAAATACCTTAACTTTTTCCCTGAGGGAAAAATACAAATTCATTCAGTCACAAATTCTCCACCCAGGCTGTAACCAGTCACTCTGAAAAGAGGATAAGTGAAAGAATCTACAGTTCCCACCTCTGCCACAGGTTTGAGGATGTAGGTACTATGCCTCACTCCACCCCGCACCCACCCGTTAGTACTCATTCTAGATCTCTCTCACCTTCAGTAAAAGTTCTAGGATGCTTGCTTGCCTAGGCAGTAGTAGGCTTCTCCATTTTAACGTGCATAAGAATCACCTGGGGTTGCGTTCAAATGCAGATTTGGATTCAGAGGTCTGGGGAGAAGCCTGAGAGTCTGCATTTCTAAGGAACTCTCAAGTGACGCTGGTGTGACTGGTCCAGGTGTCCACTGGATAACAAAGACTGAGACTACATTTATCCCTTAATTGCCCTTCACTGTCATACCCTTGCTAGACTGTGGTTGCTACAATTAATTGCCCCTTTATAGTTTTTACTGGGTTTCGATTGCCTAGGAAAGTCCCAATGAGTCCCTAAAGCTCTAGAATTAATCCTCTCTGTGCCCACTGTGCAGCAACACTGTTTCTCCTGGGAATCGGGTTATTAATCCCACCAGTACAGTAACTCCTGCTATTCCTGTTTGTCCACTGGCCTGGGGGAATGCCCAGTGACTCAGATGTAGTTGCAGCTTCAAGTCCAGTGGAACCCTGACTGACAGAAAGTTTCTTCCCCGACAACCAGACATCTTACCCTGCAGGGCCTAGGTTGTAGGTAGTGAAAATTCTATTAGTCGGGGACAGAGGCCTGGTGAGAGAGCAAGTCCTCCATCCATTCCTTGGTTCCCAGACTCTATGTCATGGCTGTTGGGGACATAGCATTGTATAGGATATTGGTTCAGTACATATCCCACCTCCCAGATGATTCTAGCTCTTTGGGGTGTTGTCATTGAGCTGGTACCTTTGTTCATTCTTTCGGGTCACTCATTCTAGACAGTGGGGAACATGGTTAGACCAGTGAACCTTATGGTCATACACCCATAGTACGTCTCCTTTGATGAGGCAAAGTGGCCCCAGGAGCCAGTGTGGTGACTGGGCAGCAGTTGGCTGGAATCCATGCAGAGCTGGAAACTATGGTGACAATGGAGGTGGAACAGTGGTAAAAGGTCCAAGGTGGTTAAGGTCAAAAGGGTCTGAGAAGATGCATAAGAAGGGTCTGATAGAGAGGGATCACACTCTGGTTTGAAAAGCAAGATACAAATACGTAAAAACATGAGGCAGGAGAGATAGTGAACACCATGGGAGTTTGGATGTGGTCAAGGCAGAGGGGATGACCATGGCCTGGGGTAGTTGGGGGTTTACAAGAACAAGTATGACTGAACTTGCTCTTGAAGGTCTCGCATAGACATGAACTAGTAGGAAGAAAAGGGGAAAATATTCTAGGTGGTCAAGACCTATGTAAAGAAGGACCCAGATGTGGGAGTGCACGAAGTTTATTCAGAGACCAGAGAACAGACCAGTTTGGAGCTGGTGTGTGTGTGGTGGGAGAGTAATAATAATTATTTTAGTAGAAATAGATAACCTTTATTGGGTACTTACTGTATGTCAGGTACCATCCCACACTCTTACATGTATTACTTATTTAATTCTCACAACTACCTTTTAAGTAGGCAAAGCCAGGAGCTAGATTTTGAGGTACCTTGAATGACCAGTCGAGGAGTTGGCCCTCTCCTCATCACACTGGCATTGGAAAAGATGTGGGCCCCATGATGCTAGGGCCAACTTCTTGCTAATCTTTATATTCTTAATTCCTTCTATAGGACAGGGCCTATAAGCAAACTGTGGGGAAACACTTTAAGTCCACATGGGAAAGTTACCATGATTTCACTGAATATTAAAGCAGCTGTCCTCAATTAATCACTCATTACATTTCAGGCGCTGTTTTAAGTGCCTGACATGGAATAGATTATTTAATTTGCACATAATTCTATGAGGTAGACACTATTAATATTCCCATTTTACATGTGAGGAAGTTGAGGCACAGAGAAGTTAAATTACTTGTCCAAAGCGATAGAGCAAGAAAGGGCCATAGCTCGTTTTAGACTTGGGCTATCTGACTTTAGAATTCACACATGTAGTTCCTAAACTACACGGCCTCTCAAAAACCATTCAGGAGAAAGATTTGGAAACTATATTGGTAGAGCTGAAGGTTTTAAGGCTGGGTGAATGGGAAGGCCTGTGGGTAGCTGTTTTAGGGGGTAAGAAAGAATGCTCTTCATTGGGTCATATGTGGTCTCCTTGTCTGCCTTCTCCAGTGAGAAGACACATTCTCCAGGCTTCAAGAATCAGCAGACATTCACATAAACAGGTGGTTTGTGTGTATATGTTTTCTCTTTTCCCCCCATGGTGTATTTACACTTAAGATTGAGATAAACATCCATTTGCTTTAACACACGTGAGAATACCTTAGCAACTTCCTGCATCTCTGGCCTGTTGCTAAGCAGTGACCCTAGTGTTACCATGGCAACATCATCCAAGACTCCAGAGTGCTGCTTGTGCCAGCCTGCTGTCCCTGACATAGCATTGGGAAACCAGGTTAGCAGGGCCTCAGGAGCACGTTTGCTCTCCAGGTGCAGCTTTGCTCTTTCTGTTTGGCTCCATCACAAAGCCTTATTTCCTCCTGTGGGAGACTGCCCGGGGAGAGGAGTTCTCCAATGTCCTGGTGACAAGGCCTCTGGTCATATCTGCTGTGCTTCATCTTGCTGCTGTCTCCACATCACTGGGGAGCCCTGTGGAGTGGGCTGGGATTCAGGATGGATGCCCAAGAAGGTGTAGGCAGCTATTTCTCTACTCTGTCACTGAGAAAGGCCCATTTCAGTACCTCTGTCCAGAAGAGAAAAGCTCTGGCACACCCGGGGGTGTGGCCAGGCAAGACAGGGGTGTCAATCAGGATCCCAGCAGGAAACAATAGAGGTCCAACTCAGAGGTTCAAGAAACTTCACTGAAAGGACAGCTTACAGAGATGTGGGCGTGGCTAGGGGCACAGGTATGGATTGTGATGCATCTGAAAATAATAGCGGGAAGCCCTTACCACCCTGAGCGCTGAAGGGACAAGTGGAGGAAATAGTTCTATAGAAATGATTTTCTAGTTTAACATCTGGAACTGTGGTGCAGGAGCCATCCCATAGTAGTGGTTGATAGGGCAGAGTGTGAGTATTGCAAGAGTGACAGCCCTGAAGAGGAAGGAAGAATGTGAAAGAAATGATAGGAACTCTCCTTTCACATTTTGATCCTCAATTTTTTTTTTTTTAAATTTGGAAATAATTTTAAACTTATAAGAACAAGAATAGTACAAATTATACCCAAATTCCTCTGTTTTTAACATTTAATTTGTTTGCTATATTATTTGTCTGCCCCCACTCCTCATAGTTTTCCTTAACCATATGAGAATAAGTCAGAGATATCATGGCCCTTTTCCTCCAAACATTTCAGTGTGTATTCCTCTAAACAGAGGTATTTGCTTTCTCTTTCTCTTACAGACCCACAGAATAGTTATCAACTTCAGTAAGTTTAATATTAATACAGTATCTTTATCTAATTCATTGTGCGTATTCCAGTTTTGTCAACTCAATGATAACCTTTAGAACATTCTTTCCCCTCCAGGGTAGTATCCAATCTAAGATAATGTATTACATTTTACTGTCTTGTCTCTTTAGTCTCCTTTATTCTGCAACACTTCCACAGCCTTTCTCTGTCTTGTATAACGTGGACGTTTTTTGAATATTCCCTCCTACCTCTCTTTAAAAACTGTCTCTCATGTTGGGTTTATCTTGTGCTTCTAAATCATTGGATTTGGGCTACATATCCTGGCCAGAACACGCCTTCAGTGATGCCGTGTCCTTTTCAAGGTGTCACGTCTGAAGTCGTGTAGTATCAACCTGCCCTTTCCTAATTTTCACTAGCTGGTGAAAGAGTTGTTCAATTTCTTCAATGTATAGTTACTATTTTATCCTTTGCAACTAATACGCAAACTGTGGGGAAACACTTTAAGTCCATGCAGGCATAAGGATTTCCCCCGAGACTTAGCATCCTATTGAGAATTCTTGCCCGAACCAGTCTTTACTCTAATGGTTTCAAAATGATGATTTCCCGACTCCAGCACTCTGAGAACTCTTTAAAAGTCTATATGAAAGGAGCTTCTTAGCAAGATTTGGTTCTGACCTTGGGAGGCAATTCAAAGCTGCTGAAAAAGCTGCACTGTTTCTCTGTCTCAGGAAGAGAAGCTGCACATACTACCTGCTCCTGAAGTTTCTCTCCCCTTCCAGTGTGCTGCACCTTCCTGATTTGGGTTTTAAACCTCTGGGGTAAGACTTATGTCTTAATCTCTGTCTTATCGAGTGTTATAAGCAGTCATTTCATCTTGTAATCAGTGGCCTTAATGAAGTGTTTCTGGGTTTTGGGGGACAATTAATGCATTATTTATTTATATTAACAAAGATGTGAGTGCCTGTAATTATCATGCACTGGACTAGATGCTGGGTGAAAGTTGTGAATAAGACAGGCATGGAGCCTATCATTAAGAAGCTTAAAGTCTAGTGGGGAAGACTGACATTGTGCAGATAACTTTTAGTATACTAACATTTTATAAAAGGAGCAAGTATGGAGGGCCTTAAAAGCATGCGCCGGCAGAATCTAACCTAATTTGGGGTCAGGGGAGCCCTGCTTTAGGAAATAAAGATGAGTCCAAATGATCTTGGCAGACAGTGGATGAGATGGGAGCAGCAAATGAGAATTCTCAGAAGTGAAAGTGCAGGAGTGCATTCCAGGCTTTATGACTGGGTGTGGGGGCCATATGGCTCATGATGAGACTGAGAAATGACTGGAATCCAAATTGTGGAAAGCCTTTTGAGTCTTGAAAAGGACTTTGGTTATAATCCTAAGAGCCAAGGGAAGTTTCTGAGGGATTTTAAACATAAGAGTGACAAAATCTTATTCATAAATTAAAAAGATCACTCTGGCTGTCATGTGGAAAGTGGATTTGAACGGTGGAGAAAGAAAGTAGCTAGAGTGGTAGCAGAGAAATCAGTTAGGAGGTTGGAGGGGAGTCCAGTTAGAAAACAGGGTGGTGATGGAAGGGATGGAGAGAAGTTTTTGATTCCTCAATTTCTTGTATCTCCATAGAGATCACGAATATTATATAAGAAGCTTAAATTCCTTCAAACCAGAATCACTCTGTTTAGACACAAGACGCATCTACTGGAGGAACCAAGCTGTCAAACTAGCTGGAAAGCACATAGAGAGTTCCTAAGGAAGAAATTTACTGATACTTACTAAAAGTAGCCAACCATGGACCAGGATCTCACTTGTAGTTAATAAATTTGCTCCTTTCTATTTTTACAAAAGGAGATGATCCTACTACCTAGTATTCCACAGTTTAATTTGACTTGTGTAACCATGTGCACTTCAGAAGTGTTATGGACATGGCCAATTTTGGCTCCCAGACAGGATTATAGTGGAATCTTCTCCCCTAACCCAGCATTCTTTGCTTTGACTGTAATTTTTATGGCACATGATACTTCCCTATTAACTTTTATTGGGTCCATAATATTTTTTATTAACATTGAGTAATAACTGTTTTCAACGGCACCACTCTTCCGAGGAGTCCTCGATTTGTAGTCCATCATAACAGTCACTAAATCGAAGTTTCTTTTGCCAACATTTCACCTACAGTAAATCCAACCATTCAACCTCATCTTGCTTAAAAAGCCGTGAAATTCCCAGACATTATCAGAAAAATGACCAATGTCAAAGTGCTCTGAACGAGGTGAAATTGAGCTCTGACTTATTTGAATCTGGATGTTTCATAGTTATGGGCTGAGAGTGGGAACTTTCAACCCCAAGTTTAAACTCTCATCCCTGTGGGATTTCACCTATTTGGGAGGTTGTTGGTATATCTACAGTTCCAGATTGAGATTGTGTCTGATGGAAGCTAAGGGAATATTTTAATGGCATTAGTAGTTTTCTTCTCTCCCATTAAGGATGAAATGAGCTTCAGGTAAGAACCTGCCCAGAGCAGAATGCAAAGGTGTATGAGAATAGCTGTCCATGGGGATGTGTTGTTAAGTTCAAACATCTCTTTCCTTGGGTTTCTAGCAAAGATTCTCTTATTCGAAAGGACATGGCTTTAGTATACCTAGTGTCAATTCCATTCCATTTCGTTGCATTCTGTTCGATAGAAGATTCTTGATATTTCTCATGTTGTGTCTAGCAGGATACCAATATTTGTTAGAATTATTTAAGCTGCAATTGACAGAAAACTCAAAATTTCTCTCAGGTAAAAGAAATATAGAGATAGAGTTCAGGGCTGATAGGGCAGGCCACAAAGTGGTCAGGAACCTCGGCTGATATCTTTCTGTTCTCAGATCCTCAGCATATGGGTTTCTACTCATGGTTCAATATGGCTGCCTGAGATTCAAGCAGTCTTATCTGTCTTCTAGTTGAATAAAGGAAGGAAGATGGCTATGCTCACTTCCTTTAAGGATACTTCCAGGAAGTTGCACAGGACACTTCCATTTAAATTCTGTTGGCAGAATTTAGTCATGTGATCATACCTATCTTCAGGGGAGGCTGTTAAATATTATTATTGTAGGCACCTTGCACAGAGCTAAAATTTGGAGATTTTATTACTAAGGACAAATGGGAGAATGTATATCAGGAGCCATCTAATAGGCCCTAACAAAAGACATGCAAGCTATGTTCTCTAGATTTCTTTTAAGGGCTCCCCAATAGTTCTTGAAGTATTCAGGAAACACATTTTAAAAACAGATGCTACCTATTCTTGAAAACTAGTTTAAAATCCAAAGATTAGATGCTTAGAGGAGGGAAGGCCCTTGATATATATGTAGCTGGTGACTTTTAGAAATACCCAGAAGCTTCCAACGATCATCATCTGTCTCTCCGTCCATCCATCCATCCATCCTGTCTACATATTTATTGAGTATCTGCTATATGCCAGACACTGTCAACACCACTGAAGAAATAGATATGAATAAGATAGTTCTCATATTTAAAGAACTCATGATCTGGTGGAGGAAAATGGCAGGTAAATTAGAAATTTCATGTGATAAATGCTATAATAGAAATAATCATTTATTTTTTTCATGCAAGAAATATTGTCAAATACCTACTATGTACTAATTGCTCTTCTAGACATTGAGGATACAAAAATGAAAAATCAAGTTCTCTACCAGAAAAATTAAAATGCAGAGTGATAAAAAGATCTAATGGAGGTATGGATAGGTACAAATGGGAAGCAACATATGGAGAAAAGCTTGAGTCTGCCTGGATAAGTCAAAAAATGCTTTCTAGAGGAGATTTACTCTTGAGCTAAAACATGAAAGAAGAGCAGAATTTTTCCAGTACAACCTTGGGTCTCTTCCTCCTGCCCATTAAGGACTGAAGGAACTAACCTTCTTTCCTTTTATGCTCATGTGTAATTCTATATGTCATGGCTTGTATTTGCCAAGAACCTATTTTCGAAGACTTTTGAATAATTCTCTCTGCTACCCAAATGGGTACACAAAGGTACTTACCTGGTTATATTTCTTGTATGAGTGGGTAATAGTAGATTTTTACTACTTTCCTTGGTTTTAAGCAGAGTTGTAATGGCAATATTTTAAACCCATTTTGGGGCTGGAGGGCCTGACAAATGCATTTCCACCATGGTAAGGAACTAGAAACCAAAAGCGACTGTGTCTCAAATGAAATGAAGAGTCTGACAAAATACATCCTATCAGTGGAATAAAATTAGATGTCTGTCAGAATGCATTTGTCCTCTAAATAACCATCCATATGTTTTATGTTTTAATATAAATAGACATGCATCAGTTTATCACAATTGCACTGTCAGAGACCCAGCAATTTGAAACAGGATTTAAAAAATCTTTCTAGAGCAATAACCTAGGAAGACTTCTGGGGAGTTGTTTTTCTTATTTCTTCTCTTTTCTTCTTTTGATTTATTTTGGCTTCCTTCAGAGTCTACAGTTCATTACTAAAGAGAAGCGAAACATCTATTTAAAATCAATCCAATAATATTATGTTCCAAAGCATTAATTTCTGCCTGCAATCAGCTCCTTGCAGAGATTGTTTTTTACTCCCTTAAGCTTGCCTTCTTCAGATGTGGCCTGTTGGGGGAATGCTGGGTTTGTGACTACTGGGTGCCTGAGATGTGGGCCCCCTCTGGCCCTATAGCTTCCTTACTGCTGAGGAGTGTGGCCTTGGGTCAGGCCGAAGGCAGAGAATGGATGGGAATTCACACTGTGAACTCTCCCACCCTCATCTGGGCCACTGTTCTTCCTAATTTGTGTAGGTAGTGGGCTATTGGGAGCAAAGAAAGTTCTGAGGAGGAGAACCAGAGGACTTGCAAGTCTGTGAGCCTCAGCAGTGGGCATTTAGGTCTGATTGTTTCTAAGCCGGGAACTGGCTGCTAAAACAATTATTATCTTGTCAAACATTTTGTCCAATGAAGAAAATTAATACGGTAACTTTGTAGACAAAAGCACATTTTGACCAAAGCCCAAAACTCTGCGTTTAAATAAACACTGGAATTAATGCTGTGATTAGCATGAATATTTGCCAAGGTCATAAATTCATTATAAAAAATAGTTTAAGAGTCAAGCCAATCAAAGCTTCCCTGCAGGAAGGAAGAACAATGTGGAATTTAAATCAGGTGTTCATGATGGGCACATTGCAGTCCTGATGTAGGCAGACTGACAGCCTCCTCTCTTGGTCCCTCCTCTTCTCAGGAGATTAGCTCCCTGAGCCTCTGTTACTTGGTGCTCTAGCTCTGCTTTAAGCCTTGATTGAGGGAGGGTAGAAGAAT
Source organism: Pteropus alecto (assembly GCF_000325575.1). Classification (NCBI taxonomy): domain Eukaryota; kingdom Metazoa; phylum Chordata; class Mammalia; order Chiroptera; family Pteropodidae; genus Pteropus; species Pteropus alecto. Next base: position 5,179,503 of record NW_006436289.1, on the reverse strand, counting down.
GGGAGGTAGGTCATGGGAGGAGATAATAAGGAAAATCAGGTCTGGAAACTCTAGGAGCTCTGGTTTCAGATCTTGGTTCCAAGGAGAAGAAGAGAGACAAATCGGCCAGAGGAGAAATAGATGGAAGGAAACATAACTTTGTCTACATAGGACTCCTTGGATCCTGGTTTTTCATTATTCATTTCATTTCCACTCTTCATGTTTATCTGTCTCCATCCCAGCACACCTGGTGACATTAGTCAGAACAAAATTCCCAGCAGGACAGATCTCAGTGCCTCAAACTCCATCAGTTCACTCTGAAAAAGTCATTCCTATTCTTAGGAGCCAAACGTAGGTCCCTAAGAATAGAAGAATAAAAAGAAAAGGAGCTATGGAATATTACTTGGCCATAAAAAAGAATGAAATCTTACTATTTGTGGCAACATGGATGGACCTGGAAGGTATTATGCTAAGTGAAATAAATCAGATGGAAAAAGACAAATACTGTGATTTCACTTATATGTGGAATCTAAAAAAAATGAAATGAATAAGCAAAACGTAAACAGACTCAGATACAGAGAACAAACTGATGGTTGGCAGATGAGAGGGGGATTGGGAGGCTGGGTGAAGGAAGTAAAGGGATTAAGAAGTTTAAATGGGTAGTTACAAAATAGTCACAGCGAAGTAAAGTACTGCATAGAGAATTAGAGTCAATAATACTGTAATAACTATGTATAGTGCCAGGTAGATACTAGACTTTTTGGGGGATCACTTCATAAATTACATAAATGTCTAATCACTATGTTGTACTCCTGAAGCTAACATAATAGTAAATGTCGACTGTAATTCAAAAAATTAAAATTTAAAAATTTAAAAAAGAAGGAAAAGGAGGTTTTATTTTTGTTTTTTGTTTTTTTTGTTTTTTTATTATTATAACCCAAGCCCCTGGCACAGTGCCTACTTGGGATATTTTGACCCCAAAGTAATGGTAAGTTGTTAGATATCACATAATGTGTTTTGATACCAACAGTCAAATTGAGAGCTATTACTACTAACTACTGTGTGATGAGTAGTTTGTTCTTGACTTTTTCGGCGGATTGGAGAACTACTATAAATCTTTCAATGTGTTCAGAAGGACATCAAAGAATTGGCTTCAAAATCTAACAAACCAATCTTGGACTAGAGAATGAGCCTTGAATATTTTAGAAAGACTGTTTACAATTTTCTCATGCATTAGCTATAAAACATTCTAGCCAAGTCATAATGAATATCTGTGAGCAAAATAATCAACACAAAATAAAACTGACAGCAACTAAAACTACACATGGTTTATTGGTGGGGGTCCACATGGTACAATTTAGATATGCAAAATTGGATTAAAGAAAACCTGAGTTGTTCAAAATGGTGGCAAAGAAAACTCCTAATGGCAGAAATAATAACTGATCATTATTTGATATGGACAAAACTTGATCAGTGAATCATATGTGATGTAGAAAATAATTCTGATTAAAATTAATTTTGTTAAAAGGAAATAGATATGAAAAAATGAAAATGATTTAATAGTGGCAGTATATAACCGATTGGCGAAGTGGTTATCCTTTCCACTTCTGAATCCACAGTCCCCAATGTCCATCCCCAAAGGCCATTTACCAATTTGTTTTTTGTGTTTCCAGAGATAGTTGATACCATTGGTTTTCAAACATTTTTTTGTCGGTAACCCACAGTAAGAAATATGGTCCCCATCACAACTCATTATGCAATTACATAACCGTAACAAGTTGCAAAAAACAATATCTACTTTTATCATATGTAATAAAAAACAATAGTTAATATTAAATATGATTTTATCAATATTTAAATACAACATATAAAAGTTTCAAAATAAAAAATGCAAGCATTAAAGAATATTGGCTGCAATCCACTAAACTGATTTTGCAACCTACAGATGGTTGCCACCCATTTTGAAAAACAATGATCAGTATATACCAGTATATAATTACATATTCCACTTTTTAAAAAAAATACAAATTAGAGACTATTATATAAAGTGTTCTGAGTTTTGCCTTTTGCACTTAACTTTTTGGAGATTGTTTCATATTAGCACATGTACGTCTGCCTATTCTTCTTAATGGCTACATTGCATTCCATTGCATGGATACACCAGAATTTATATAATCAGTTTCCCATGGAAGTGCATTAGATTTTCTTTCTTTTGCTACTATGAATAGTACTAAAGTGAACATCCTTGTGAACACTACCTATCAGATATATTTTTAGAGGTGGAATTTAAAATTTTTCAAAGTTGTCCTCCAAACAAGTTGTGCTACTTGGAACAAATGCACTCTAATAATGCATTAGAGTGTCTTTTTCCACAATCATTGCATTTTCAAACTTACTGTTCTATGCCAATATAATAGGCAAAAAAATAAATAAATAAAAAGAAATGATTTAAAGTTGTATTTTTTTAAATATAAGTAAAATTAAATATTTCACATCATTAAAAGTCAGTTGCATTTTTTTCTATAATGATATTTTTCACTAGTTCTTTTTTTATTGGATATTTTTGATTTTTCCAATTGATTTATTTAGAACTCTTTCTGTATGTGATGGGAATTAACTGTCATATTTTTGCAATATTTTTCTTTATTGCTTGCTTTCTGATGTGGTTTATGATATTTTTGTCATAAAGACTTTTTACATTTTATATAGTCTGGTTTATCAACTTTTTAAATGTATTCTGCATTTAGTGTTATGCTTAAAGAAGTCCTTCCCATTACTTTATGTTTAAAAAAAATTGTCTTGTGTTTTCTTCCAGTACTTTTATGGTTAAGGTTTTTACATTTAAATATTTTATCCATCTGGAATTAATATTGGTATAAAGAAATGAGAAAAGGATTCATTCTTTTTTGGATGGTCTAGCCAGTTATTCTAAACCATTTATTGAATAATATACCTTTCCCCTAACTGCATTGAAAATCTGTCTCTACGTAAACCAAATTTTTGTGTATTTTTAGGTATCTTCTAATTTTTTTACTCACTTCCATTCATATGGCTATCAATTGTTGAGCCAGTAAAAAAAAAAAAAACACTTTAATTGCCATGACTCTTACAATGTATTTTAATATCTGCTAGGGCTAATACTTCTCTCATACTCTTCTCTGTCACAAATGTTGTGGCTTTTCTTGCATTTTATTTTTTGATATGATTTTTAGAGTTCATATGAGGATCATTTTCTTTTGGTATTGATCATGTTAAACTTACAAATTAATGCAGGAAAATGGACATCTTTGTAAGGACCCTGTTTATTCAAGAAAAGAGAATATCTCTCTATTTAAATTTTTATTTTCCATTAGATGGTTGTTTATAGTTTACTTCATATAGATCTTATATATTGCTTGTAAAGTTTTTTTTCCTAGGTATTTTTTTCTTTTTAGGTTGCAATTCTAAATGGTATCTTCTCTTTCATTTTATTTTCTGGTTGGTTATTGTTTCTAGAAAAGCTATTGATTTTTTAAAATTAATTTTGTAAACAGTAGTCTCAATCTTATTATTTGGGGTCCCTTTTTAGTTGATTGGTTTTCCAGACATGCAATAATAATATCTGCAAATAATAATTTCACTTTTTGTGTCTTAATTTTAACCTTGTTTCTTGTGGTTGCAGAGGGTCAAAAAATTATGGGGTCTTATTACAAGATGTTTTTCCAACCTATTTTGGAGGATGGTCAGGAAACTGTACCAGAAGCTTTGACCCCTGAACTCCTAGTATGAGGTGGTAGAGTAAGGGAGCAATCAGTGAGGCCTTTGGCTTCTAATTGTTGGATTAAAATCTCAGCTCCACCATTTATCGGCTGTGCAGCCTTTGGCAAGTTACCTCTCTGTGGCTCAGTTTCTCATCTATAAAATAACTGGGATCCATCCCATAGGGTGGTTATGAGGACTAAATGAGTCAGTACTCATCAAAGTACTTAGTCTTATTATTGGCAGATGGAAAGCTGGAATGCATTAAAAAAACTTGATTAATATTGTCATTAGAGCCAACAGTCATGGATGCTTCTAGCAGGGCTTAAGTCTACAAAAATCTATAATATATTTACTAGATCTTTAAACATTTAAGATGCAACCTCCAAACTCTGCAACCTGTTTCCTTAATTAAAAATAATACCCTATACAAAAGTCTAGGCCCGATAAATTTATTTACATTAAAGCATACATGACTGTCAGGTCTTAAAGTAGTATCTTCTCTTCCATGGGGACTTGTCTTTTGACTGGAGACAAAGAAACGAAGCAGCCCAGAAGAGCCACCTCTCATGAGAAGGCTCTTGAGATGAGAGCTTTTGATGGGCATTCTTTAATTCAACAGCTGTTAATGATCAGGCACGCTAAATGACACAAAGATAAAAAAGACCATTTCCTGCCCTTGAGGAACATACAGTCTAATACATGAGATAGATGCTCATATAACTAACTAGAATTTGCTTTGTAGGTATCTCAGTTTGTCTAGACAATTTTGGAGGACGTGTTGAACAAACCACTAGGAATCTTTGTGCGAGGCACTAATGAGGCTGGGGGACTCACCCCCAGGTAAGAGCTGAGGTATGACCACTTAATTCCAAGTAGGAGGTAGGGGATAATTTTAAGTGGCTGTCACTCAACAATCATAGTCACCATTTATTGAGTTCTTATTATGGACCAGACACTTTAGACATGTCAGTATTATCTCCTTTAATCCTCTCCACAACTCTCTGAGGAACGCATTACGGGCTTCATTTCACAAATAAGAAAACAAAGGTTCTGTGTGATGAAGTATTTGCCCAAGGTTAACCAAGTGGTAAATGGCAGACTGAGATTTAACTGCTGTCTGTCTGTTTGTTTGTAGGCTACCATCACCACTATGCTTTATTCTGATTGTCCTCTGATTTAATTAACATGGAGGTTTGCCAGAATTTGAAGTAAGGGGGCTCTACTAGTGAAAGATCGAGAACTGGAAGAGTTCATTGGCTAAAATCTCTGGGACATCAATGCTTAACTCAACCCTGCTTTGTAGTCCATGCTAAGTTAGGTTGCCTAGTATGGTTATGTAGGTTGTTTACTACACAAGAGTACTCAGCTGAGGGGGGTGAGAGGGGACTGAAATCCAGACTGAGCTCCACTTGCCAAGGGCACCTTGGTGAGGGGCTGCACGTATCACAGGAAGGGCATCTCGTTCCAATTTCTATGATGACGACATATGAACTAACTGCAGCCTGGACTCACAGAGCAGCACAAAAGGCCATTATCAGCATTTTCCTCACTTGGGGTGGCCACTAGAGCACAGAATGACAGGGCAGTGGATCCAGCAGCTTTCAAGTATGTCTGGGTATATCTATTTTGCTCTATGCTTTATAAACGAATTCATTGGTTTATGATACCCTGCTGTGGGCATCCTCACTCCAGATCTGGAATTGGTCTGGTTTATAGTTCATCTACCCCTCCAGTAGTCTGCATCTTCATTTTTTCTGCTTCCTCTGCCTGGAACAGAATCAGGTTTTATGGGACCTGGAGCTTATGAAATTTTAGATCCTCTTTAGGAAAAAATATAAAACTGTATATAAAATTAGTTGCAGAGCCTGGGAAGGGGCCCGTGGAAGTGAGGGGCCCCTGAAATGTATGCTTTATAGTCTGCCTATGTCTACCACACCCCTTGCTCCTTCTTTCACCTGGGCCTTGTTTCCCGTCTCTGTCTAGCTCCCCTGATGGACACAGCCCTAGCTTTGGCATCCATTGTTTTGCCAACCTATGTCTTCCAGTCTCTATATCACAGGTCCAGGCTCAGCCGCAGGGGAAGAGCAGGCCCTCTTTGAGCTAGTCTGTAGCCCTCCCTACCCTGACCTGCCTCCACATGGCCCCGTCTGAGGGGAAAGGCAACAGTCTAGACCAGAGAAGTGTGGGAGGACAACAGGCTCTAGGGGTACTTCACAGAGTATGATTGGCTTTGGGGGTACTGACAGCAAGAAGAGACAGACTACAATGAGCCCTACCAGGCAGGGGGGAAATGGAAAACACTAGAAGTTCATCCTGGGAGCCCCACTGTCCCCCTCTAACCTGTCCTTCCACATATGCACAATTGGTTGGGAGTAAATTCAAGGCTCTGCTCTTAGGCACCTGGGAAATGAACCAGAGCAGGCTGCTGTGCGACTTCATTAGGTGACTGTGGGGGAGACATGGGATCAACCCAGTGATGTGGGAAGCTATTAAGGTGCCAGGGCAGCGAAGGCTGTTCAGATAAGGTGACACGAGAGCCTGCCCTTGAAGAGTAGCAGGAAGGTATTTTCAGGTCGAAAAGGGGGAACAGCCAGCATTCCAGACAGCAACTGGAAGGGGAGGTCAGGTATGTCAGCTCAGGAACACCTTCTGAGGTGGTGAAGTGAGCCAGCAAACCCACTTCAACTTTGCAAAGGAAGCCCAGTGGCAGCCTGGCCTCCAGCAAAGCTGTTGTGCCCCTACTGCCCTCCGGCAGCGGCTCTTGTTTTGGGGGGAGAGTCCACGTGTCCCGGGCAGCCGGCCCTGAGGAGAAGGTCCTCAAGACCCGCAGTTCACATCCAGTGTGTTAGGGCCGCAGGAGGTACGTGGGGAAGTTGGTACATCGGCATGAGATCACAAAATGCTTTCACTCACAGACACCCTGGAGAACCCCCAAAGAGCGAGCTAGCAAGGGAGAGAACATTTTTTAAGTTTAAAAGAAAAAAGGGTCACAAATCAGAAGGGCTCTGACAAACTACCCAGGGAAGACGCAATTACAGAGCAATCAGCACGTGCAGAGATTTAAACATGGCCTATTGTGTGCGCCTCACAGAGGGAAAAAGGGAGCCTCACGGTGGGGGATAAAGGCAGGCGACCCGTGACCAGGCAGGAGGCGGAGGTCTAAGCCGCTGCGTGCGGGCCGGGTCTCTGAGGTGGCCGAGAGGCCGGCAGCAGCTCGCGGGTGGGCAGGTGCCCAGGGCCAGCCACTAGCCCTGTGACCTCGAGTGATGGATTCAACTTTTCAGAGCCTCAATTTCCTGATCTTAAAATGGGGAAAATAATAAAAACTACTATAGAATTTTAAAAATATGTACTTTTGATATTAGAGTAGATTTAGATTTGTAGAAAGTTTGCTAAGAGAGCACAGAGAGTCCCCACATACCACACACCCAGTTTCTACTATTTAATCTTACACTATATGGTGCCTTTGTCACAATTAAGGAACCAATATCGATATATTATTATTAGCCACAATCCATACTTTATTAACATTTCTTTAGTTTTTACCTAATGTCCTTTTTCTGTCCTTCATATTTCTGATGCTGTATTTCATTTAGTTGTCATACCTCTTCTTGGCTGTGAGTTTCTCAGACTTTCTTTTTGATGACCTTGACAGTTTTGAGGAGTGTGGGTCAGGTATTTGACAGAATGTCTCTTAGTTGAGTATTGTCTGTTTTAATCATGATTTGACTGGGGTGTTGGGTTTTGGGGAGGAAGACCACAGAGGTAAAGTGCCTTCTTAATCACATTGTTTCAAGTGAATGCTACCACCATGAGCTATCACTGTTGATATAGACCTTGATCACCTGGTCAAAGTAATGTTTGTCAGGTTTCTTCTTCAGAAAGAAGTTGCTTCATACCACCTCATCCCCCTTGCAAACTCAGTGTTGGGGGGACTCTACCACACTTTAGGAGGAGGGACTTAAGCTCCACCTCCCTGAAGTTATCTACAAAAATTATTTGGAATTCTTCTACACTACACTGGGGATTTGTCTCTTCTCCCCCATTTATTTGTATCAGTGTAGACTCATGAATATTTATTTTAAGTTATAACCCAATACTACATTATTTTTTTCTTGCTCAGATTGTTCCAGCTTTGGCTTTGGGCTTTTGCTTTAGTTTTAATTAGGTTGTTTTCTTATTTTTGAACTTGAAAAGTTCTTTGTATAAGTTAGCTACAAGTCATTTATTAGATATAAGTTTTGCAAATATTTTCTTCAAGTCTATAGCTTGTTTTTTCATTCTCTTAACATTGTCTTTCATAGAGCAGAAGTTTTTTATTTTAATGAAATCCAACATATTTTTTTTTCTTTCATTGATATTTCTTTCGATGTTGTATTTCAAAACTCATCATCGACCCACTGTCATGTAGATGTTCTCCTATTTTTTTCTAGGAGTTTTAGTTTTGCATTTTACCATTTAGGCCACTGTTTCATTTCGAGTTAATTTTTGGATAAGGTATAAAGTCTGTGTCTGGGTTCATATTTTGCATATATTGAAAGGCTATTCTTTCTCTATTAAATTCCTTCACTTTTGTCAAAGTCGGTTGACTATATTTGTGTAGGTATAACTCTGGGTTCCCACTTCTGTTCCACTGATTTGTGTCTGTTTTTTCATCAATACTATGATCTGTGGATGACTGTAGATTTAAGTCTTAAAATCAGGTAGTGTGAGACCTCTAACTTTGTTGTTTTTTTTCGGGATTGTGTTGGTTATTCAAGTTTTTTTGCCTTTCCATATGTATCATTCTTCTTAGGCTGCCATATCAAAATACCATAGACTGAGTGGCTTAAAATAAACAAAAAATTATTTTGTCACAGTTCTGGAGTCTGGTAGTCTGAGATCAGCGTTCCAGCATGGTTGGATTTGGGTGAGAGCTCTCCTCCTGTTTGTCCTGGTATAGCAGAGAGTAAACTCCTTGGTAGCTCTTGTTATAAGGACACTAATCCTATTGGATCAGGGCCCTACTCTTATGATCTTATTTAACTTTATTTACTTCTGTAAAGACCTTATTCTCCAAATATAATCTCAGTGGGGGTTAAAGCTCCAACAGATGTGTTTAAAGGAGGCATCATTCAATCCATAACATTGCATAAAACTTACAGTTTGCTGATATTTACAAAACAGCTTATTAGGAGCTGATTGGGATTGCACTGAATTTATATATTAAATTGGAAAGAACTGATATATTAACAATTTTGAGTCTTTTAATTCATCAGCATGGAATAGCTCTCCATTTATTTAGTTCTTTGATTTATTTCATCAGTGTTTTGTAGTTTTCTGCATACAGAGCCTGTGTATATTTTGTTAGATTTGTACCTAAGTACTTCATTATTTTTGGTGCTATTATAAATGGTATTTTCACAAATTTCAAATTTCAATTGTTCATTGCTAGTATAGAAGAAAGCATTTGATTTTTGTCTATTGAACTTGTGTCCAGAGGCCTTTTGTACTTGCTTATTAGTTCCAAGACGTTTTTTTCCGTAGAGTTTCTGGGGTTTTCTATACAGACAATCATGTCATCTGTGAATGAAGACAGCTTTCTTTTTTTCTTTTGCACTTAAATACCTTTTATTTATTTTTAAAAAAATCTTATTGCATTAGCTAGGACTGCCAGTATGATGTCGAATAGGAGTGGTGAAAGAGGACATCCTTGCCTTACTCCTTACCTAATAAAATAAGTTACAAAGTATTCCTTCTGCTTCTATTTTCTAGAAAAGATTGTGGAGAATTAGTATAATTTTTTTCTTAAACGTTTGGTAAAATTTATCAATGAAATAATCTGGGCCTGGTGCTTTAAAATTTTTTTGGAAGGTTATTAAATATTGATTCAAACTTAAAAAAAATACCGTTAGACAACCTTCACCCATTTCTCCTTCCCTCCACCTCTGCCTCTGGCAACCACCATTCTGTTCTCTGTATCTATGAGCTTGCTTTTTAATTTTAATTTTTTAAATCCACATATAAGAGAGGTCACATAGTTTTTTTGTTGTTGTTGTTTTCTGTCTGACTTATTTCACTTAGCATAATGCCCTCAAAGCACAGACATGTTGCACATGGCAAAATTTAATTCTTTTTGTTATGGCTGAATAATATTCCATTGTGTATAGATATACTGAAATTTCTGTATTCATTCATCCATTGATAGACACTTAAATTGTTTCCATATCTTGGCTATTGAAAATAATGCTGCAAGGAACAGGGGTGTGCATATACCTTTTTGAGTTAGTATTTTTATTTTCTTTGGATAAATACCCGGAAGTGGAATTGCTGGATCATATGGTAGTTCTATTTTTAATTTTTTGAGGAAATTTCTTACTGTTTTCCATAGTGGCTGAACCAATTTACATTTCCATCAACTGTGCACAAGGGTTCTCTTTTCTCCACATCCTTGCCAACACTTATCTTTTGGATTATAGCTATTTTAACAGGTGTGAAGTAATATCTCATTGTGGTTCTGTTTGCATTTCCCTGATGATTAATGATGTTGAACATCTTTTCATGTGCCTGTTGACCATTCGTATGTCTTTTTTGGAAAAATGTCTATGCAGATCTTCTGCCCATTTTTTAATTGGATTGTTTGTGTTTTTACTATTGAGTTGTATGAGTTCTTTATATATTTTGAATGTATAATATGTAATATTTTCTCCCATTTAGTACGTTGTCTTTTTCATTTTGTTGATGGTTTCCTTTGCTTTGATTCAATTTTTTAAATAGCTGTAGGGCTAGATATAGGGCTATTCAGGTTATTTGTTTCTTCTTGTATGAGTTTGGTAGTTTGTGTCTTTAAGTAATTGGTCCATTTCACTTACATTTTTAAATCTGCAGGCAAAGAGTTGTTTTTAGTATTCCTTTGTAATCCTTTTAATGTCAATAGGATCAGTGAGGACCTTCTTCTATTTCTTACATTGGTGATTTGTATTCTTCTCTCTCCCATTAATTTAGCTGGAGTGTCATTGATTTTACTAATCTTTTCAAAGAACTATATTTTTTGGTTTTATCGATTTTCTTTATTGTTTTTGTGTTTTCAATTTTATTGATTTCTGCTCTAAATTTTATTATTTCTATTCTTCGGCCTGCTTTAGGCTTTGTTTGCTTTTCTTTTTCTGGTTTCGTAAGGTAGACGTACAGGTTATTGGTTTTAGATCTTTTTTCTTTTCTAATATATGCATTTAATGCTATAAATTTCCCTTTAGGCACTGTTTCTACTGCATCAGATACATTTTGATTAATCATATTTTCATTTTCATGTAAATCAAACTAATTTTTTAATTTATCTTAGGCTTCTTCTATGATCCATGGGTCATTTAGATGTTTGTTGGTTTATTTAAGGATTTTTCAGCTACCTTTTCGTTATTGACTTCTCGTTTAATTCCAGTGTGATCTAAGGACATATTTTGTATCATTTCTATTTTTTTAAATCTGTTAAGTTGTGTCTTATGGAACAAATGTGGTATATCTAGATGACTGTTACATGTGAGCTTGAGAAGAACATGTGTTCCCTTTTTGGATGTTTTTCTATGATGTATATAATATATAATATTACATAATATATAAAATAGCATATATTAGGTCATCTATATCTTTGCTGATTCTGCTTGCTTGATCTATCAATTACTGACAAAGGGATGTTGAGGTCTCCAAGTATAGTAGTGTATTCGTATATTTCTCTTTTATGTTATCTCAGTTTTTGCCTCATGTATTTTGACATTCTTTTGTTAGATGCACACATAATTAGAATTGTTATATTTTCTTAGAAAATTTACTTCTTTTGTCATTATGTATTGTCTTTTTTTCATCCTTGAAAATCTTTCTTATTCTGATTTGCTTTGTCTGAAAGTAATATACCTAGTCCAGCTTTCTTTTGATTAGTATTAATATAATGTATCTTTCTCTATTACTTTATTTTTACCTGAGTCTTTATCTATAAAGTGGGTTTCTTCTAGACAACATATAATTGAGTCTTTTTTTTTTTTTAATCTACTTGAACGATATCTTTTAATTGTTATATATTTTTTGCCATTCACATGCAAAGTGATTATTAATATAGTGGATTAAATTCTCCCATGTTTGTAACTTTTTTATGTTTGTTATATTTGTTCTTTATTTCCTCACTCCGTTAATTCCATTAACCTCTTCTCGTAGCATATCAATTATTTCCTTAAAGTTTTTTAGTGCCTTCCTTAGAGTTTACAGTATACATTTTTAACTAATCCAAGTTCACTTTCAAGTAATAATATACGACTTGATGTATAGTACAGATACCTTTTAACAGAGCATCTCAATTCTTCCCTCCTATCTTTTGTGATTTACTATAATTTATTTATTCATATACTATAATCACCAAGACATTGTTACTATTATTCCTTTAAAAACACAATAACAGTTATTTTTCAGATCAATTAAGAATAGAAAAAAAACAAGATTTTATTTTACCTATATTTTTTCCTTCTCTGATGCATTTTCTTTCTTTATGCAGATCCAAGTTTCTGGATATAATTTTTCTTCTACATTAAGAACTTCTTTTGAGATTTCTTGCAGGATAGGTCTACTGGCAATGAATTTCCTCACTTTTTGTTTGTCTGAGAAAGTCTTTATTTCCCCTTTGCTTTGAAGGATAATTTTACTGAATATAAGATTCTAAGTTTTGGGGTATTTTTTTTTTATACTTTAAATATTTCACTTTATTATTCTCTTGCTTTCACGGTTTCTGATGAAAAATCAAACTAATTTTTATCTTTTTTTCTTCTCTAGGTAAAGTTTATTTTTCTCCCCTCTAGCTTCTTTCAAGATTTTCTCTTTGTCTTTGGTTTCTACGATTTGCATGTGATAAGCCTAGGTTTGTTGGTTTATTTGTCTGTCAAATCTGATGATCACTTTGTCCCTTCAGACTGAGTTTTTTTCTTGGCTTTTGGCATGCTTTTTAATTTTTTTTGTTGAAAGATGGCCTCGTTGTATTTGGAAATAGAAACTGAGATAAACTGGTTTTTAGTATGAGGAATTTTGTTAATTTGGCTATGAGTTGGGCTGTGTTTAATGTTTGTTATAGCTGTAGATATGAGAGCCTTCAGAGTCCTGTAGTGTTTTTGTTTTTGTCTTCTCTTGACTTTGGACTGTCATAATTATCCCTCCTCAGAGAGAGTGTGTGTCTTGCAGTTCCTTCAGCTTTAACTCACTGTTGTTGTACTGGAGCCCTGTTGTGTGGTATTAAGCTGTGGAGAAGGGGGACCATTCTATAATCTTATGAGTGAACCTCAGTCTTTTCATGGGCCTGCATCTCAGGCCTGGACTTTCACAATTGTTTCTCCAGTGGTATAGCTGTACTCAACCCAGCTTCCTTCTCTCTTCTCTGGCTGAAGTTTTCCCAGTCTATTTCCTGGAAGCTCTGACCCTTGTTGGCTATTTTTTCCTTTCTTAGGGGGAATAGAAATGCTGGAGTTGACTGGAGTAGGAGGAATTTCCTTTTTCTAGCTGGAATAAAGTTCAGGCCAAGTCTTTCTCTTGGAGAGTAGGGCTTTGCTGTGAAAAAGTCTCTGGTTGTATTTCACAATGATTACTCTTTCCTCCTGTCAGAATTTTTTATTGTTGTTGTTCTTCACCTGTGAGAACATTGTTATGCCCCCCAAGGCAAACTGTGGGGACTCTTCTCACCCTGCCCAACTTGTGGGCCCATCCAATCTGCTTCCAGTGGTTTTTCCATTAAAATGATATGTTTTTGCTCATGATGTTGACCTTCCTAAAATCTCTCAAGGTTCAGAAACCCAAACAAGTAACATTTGGCCTTGGCATGCTCCATACCTTTTGCTGAGCAGCCCCTAATATGGCAGCCGGCCTCAGTTTGTGGCTTGGCTCCTCGAGGCATCTCCAAGCTCAGCATGGGTAGTGGCCATCTGTAGATTGCTTGGTGACTCATGCCCGGTGGCCCCGGGCAGGGCACAGGTTTTCACTGAACTGGCCTGCAGGGGGGCCCCTCCCTGGAGGCCTTGCGGCTGGCTTCTGACTGAGCCAGAGTACCACCCAGGGCCTACATATGAGGATGATACACCCGAAGGGCAAACTGGACAGGAACCAGAGCTCTGCTAAAGTGAATCCTACTTTGTAGGGTCAGCCTCTGCACAACAGCTTCTTCACTGTAGTCACCAGCCAATTCTCACAACCAATCAGTTCAAGGCAAATCCCTCCCATTGATGAGCAAACAACAACCAAGGCTCAACTACAACAGGAGGACACACAAAATTCATACAAGGGACATATCTGGAGCACCTAGTTAAGGTAACCAGGGAGACCGTACCACTGGGCCCCACAGGATACCTACTACATAAGGCAATTTTATTAAGACCAAGAGACATAGCAGCCCTACCTATTACATGGAAACAATCACAGGGAGGCAACCAAAACTAAAAGACAAAGAAACGTCCCAAGTGAAAGACCAGAACAAAACTCCAGAAAAAGAACAAAACAAAATGGAGAGAAGTGATATGCAGAGTTCAAAATGCTGGTTATAAGGATGCTCAGTGATCTTAGTAAGAACTTCGACAGATAGAAAACATAAAAATGGAAAGAGAAAACATAAAAGAGAACTAGTCAGAAATAAAGGATACAATAACTAACATGAAGAATACCTTAGGAGGAATTAACAGTAGATTAGATGAAGCAGAGGATCAAATCAGTGATTGAGAAAATAAAGTAGCAGAAAACACCCAATTGGAACAGCAACAAGAAAAAGGAATCCAAAAAACAAAATGAGAATAGTTTAAGGGGCCTCTGGATAAACAAGTGCACCAATATTCACATCATATGGGCACCAGAAGGAAAAGAGAGAGCAAGGAACTGAAAACCTGTTTGAAGAAATAATGATGGAAGACTTTTCTAACCTGGTGAAGGAAATAGACATACAATCCCAGGAAGCGCAGAGAGTCTCAAACGAGATGAACTCAAAGACGCCCACACCAAGACACATTATAATTAAAATGCAAAGGTTAAAGACAAAGAAGATCTTAAAAGCAGCAATTGAAAAGCAATAAGTTACCTACAAGGGAGCTCCCATAAGACAGTCAGCTGATTTCTCAACAGAAACTTCGCAGGCCAGAAGGAAATGGCAGGAAATAGTCAAAGTAATGAAAAGTAAGCATCTACAACCAAGGTTACTCTACCCAGTAAAGCTATCTTAGAATCAAAGGATAGTTAAAGAGCTTCTCAGACAAAAAAAGCTAAAAGAGTTCATCATCACCAAACCAGTATTACAAGAAATGTTAGAGGGACTTTAAGAAGAAGAAAAAGAAAAAAATATATAAATAATAAAATGGCAATAACTACATATCTATCAATAATCACTGTAAATGAGAAAGGATTAAATGCTTCCATCAAAAGATAGAGCGGCCGAATGGATAAGAAAACAAGACTGTAACATATGCTGCCTATAAGAGAGTCACTTCAGATCGAAAAGCACCGACTAAAGCAATGGGATTGAAAAGATATTTCATGAAATGGAAATAAAAAAAAAAGGCTGAGGTAGCAATACTTATACCAGACGAAATAGACTTTAAAACAAAGGCTGTAACAAGAGACAAAAAAGGCCCCATTAATTTCAATTCTGGGTATTTATGCAAAGAAACCTAAAACACTACTTCATAGGGACATGTGAATCCATGTGTTCATTGCAGCATTATTTACAATAGTTAAGATATGAAAGAAACCTGGGTGTTCATCAATGGATAAATGAATAAAGAAGAGGTGGTGCATACATAATGGAATATTACTCAGCCATAAAAAAGAATGAAATCTTGCCATCTGCAACAACATGTAATGACCTAGAGAGTGTTATGCTGAGTGGAATAAATCAGACAAAGAAAGATAAATGCCATATGATTTCACTTATGTGTGGAATCTAAAGATAAACAAACAAACGAAACAGAAACAAATTCATAGATACAGAGAACACTTTGATGGTTGCCAAATGGGAAGGGGGTTAGGGGATAGGTAAAAAAGGGGAAGTAATTAAGAAGTACAAATTGGTAGTTAAAAATCGTCTTGGGGATGTAAAGTATAGCATAAGGAATATAGTTAATAATATTGTAATAACTATGTATGGTGTCAGATATGTACTAGATTTATTGGGGATGATCACTTCATAAGTTATATAAATGTCTAATCATTATGTTGTACTCCTGAAACTAATGTAATATTGTATGCCAGTTGCAATTGAAAAAATTTATTAAAAGGAAAAAAATAGTCATGGGGATGTAAAATAAGCATAGGGAATATAGGCAATAATATTGCAATAACTATGTATCATGTTGGATAGGTACCAGACCTACTGCGGGGATCACTTCTAAGTTATATAAATTTCTAACCACCATGTTGTACTCCTGAAACTGACATAATATTGAATGTCAACTGTAATTAAAAAATAAAAAAATTATTTTTTAAAGTGTGGGGGTTGTCCTGTGACTGTGGTCCCTGGAGTTCCTCACTCTCATGCTAGTTCATGCTCGCTCTTTAGCAATTAATCAGAATTTCCTAAATTGTTTCTGCCAGTTAATGGCTCCAGTGGCTTTCACTCCAGGTAAGCAGATTTCAGCTGTGTCTCTCTGGATGTGCCTGTCTTTCCAGATTTGTCGGTAGTGGTTTGTACTGTGACCTCAGGTCTTGAAAAGTGCAAGAAAAGCCATTGGTTTTACATTTGTCCAGTGTTTTCTTGTTGTAAAGGTGGGCCTGATGACTTCCAAGCTTTTTACATGTCAGGGTTTAGACCAGAAGTCCCAATCACAGCTTGTATGAGAATTCATACATGTAAAAGCTCTTTGTGAGCTATAAAATATTGTAAGGTCTTGCTTGATTTAAAAAATGAAATTAGGTTAGGGATAAGTGGGAGAGAGAGAGGAAAAGTCAGCCATCACAGGCTTCAAGAACATAATTTCATTAAAATGAGAAATGGCAAAAACAGACATGAATGAAGAAAAAAAAGAGAGAATTGAGAGGAAGAGAAATGTTCTTTCCATTGTCTACCTGCCCTGCTTTCTTTCCCCATCTCCATTCCATCAGTCCCTTGTCTGGGTTCCAGCAACTCAGTCTTCTAATTGGCATCTGCTGGGCAACTAGCCCTGGGGTCAATTAGGCTATCCACCTGCAGATGCTTGATGCCATAGTCGTTCTGAGCCCAAAGGGTTAGTTGGAAACGCAGCAGAGGCTGGCTGCAAGCCTAGAGCTCCTTCTACGAAGGCACAATTAAAGAGCCCACCATCTCTAACTGCGCACACCCTAAAGCCTTTTCTTTTACTAAATTATCTTGGGATAAGAAATGGATAGCCTTCACTCCTGAAAAAGTGAAGCTGCCATCATGAATAAGTGATATTAGTTTACAGAGAGAATAAAACCAACTGCTCTCCCCAAAAGCCCAGCTTCTGTTTCCCAAGGAAGGGCCAGGCTGAGGCCAGCTGGAGACTCAGCTCCTTTATTCTACGACTGAATGATTATCATGTCTGACATAAAACTCACAGAACACTCCAGGGAAGTATTCTCCTGGTGAAGAGGAAAGGGCACTGGCTCTAAGTATGACATAGACTCAAATTCTAGCTTCTTTCTTACTAGCTGTGTGGGCTTGTGTAAGCTACTTGATTTCACTGTGTTTTAGTAGTTCTCTTACGAAATAATAGCTAACCTTATAATAGCACTTTCTATGTGTCAGACACTATTTTAAGC
This sequence comes from Pteropus alecto, assembly GCF_000325575.1. NCBI lineage: Eukaryota > Metazoa > Chordata > Mammalia > Chiroptera > Pteropodidae > Pteropus > Pteropus alecto. The sequence continues at coordinate 5,162,043 of NW_006436289.1, read as the reverse complement.
TCTTGGCATATATTTCATTCAATTCCTCTAATAACCTCTTGAGGTGGGTTAATGTTATTATCTCCATTTTGAAGGTAAGGACATTAAGATTCAGTAAATGGGGACAGAGACAGAGATAAAATGTACTTTTCAGGGTCATTGGGATGATTATATGAAGTAATATTTATAAATTGCTTAGCATAGTGCCTAACACCCAGTAAATATGCAATATATAATAGTTATAGAAAGCTTGACTCTATTTCTTCTAAAACTTATATATATTTTTTTGTCGTGGAATTGAACCTAGCGAAGTGAACGAAACAAAAATGTATAGTCAATTATTTATCACAAAATGAGTGCCTGTAAAATATCACCCAGGTTAAAAAAAAATAGAACATGACCAGCACCCCAGAAGTACCCTCAATCATTACCCTTCTTTGTCCCCAAAGGTACCAATACCTTGACTTTTATGGAAATCACGACTTTGTTTCTTTTTATAATTTTACCACTGAGAGTACATTCTTAGACACTAGTTTTGTATGCTTTTTGAAATTTTTATACTAAATTATGCATTCTTTTGTGTGACTGAGATCCACAACATTGAGATTTTGTTCATCATTGAGATTCATCCATTTCATTGCATATAGCTACGGTGAGTTCATTTCTAGTAAAGCTTTTTTTCAATAAAGCTGTATATTGCTTTATTGTGTGACTATACCATAATCTTTATTCATCCTGCTATTGATGGGCATTTATGTAGTTTAGTTTCCAATTTGGAGCTATTACAATAGTACTGCTATGAGCTTTCTTACACATGTTCTCAGTGTTTATGACTGAAATTAGAAAGTCATAGAGAATATATTTGTACAACTTCAGTTAATACTAACAATTAATTTTTGAAAGTTCCTATACTATAAGGGTCTGAGAGTTCCCTTTGCTCCACATCTTCGTCAACACTTTATATCATCCACTTAAAAGCCATTTTGGTGAATGCGTTTTCTCATTGTGATTTTACTATCTATTTTCTTAATTATTAATGAAGTTGAACATGTTTTCTTAAGTTTATGGCCATTTGCATATCCTTTTTTTATGAAGTGCCTTTTCAAGTTTCTTGTCCCTTATTCTATTGAGTTGTTTGCCTTTTAATTTTAATTAGTTTGTAGATATTCTCTAGCTATTGAGGGTAGGAGCCCCTTCGGAAGTAACCTGATAATTTCTCTGGCTGGTATTAGGACTTTTTTGTATGTTTAGTTTTCATTAGTTTAATTATGGTGTGCCTAGTTGTGCATATCTTTTCATTTATCCTTAATGTGAATTCTTAAATCCTTGATTTGATGTCTTTCATCAGTTCGGAAACTTTTAAGTCATTGACTTTTCATTTATCGCTTCTATCCTATTTTCTTTCTCTTCCTCTTTTGTGACTTCAGTTAAATTCATACTAGACTTTCTCAAATCCTCTATATCTCTTAAACTCTTGTTTGTATTTTTCATTCCTTTGTCTCTCTCTTTTCTTTTCTAGAAATTTTCTCCAGAAATTATCCCTGCATCTTTGCTAATGTGCTGTTTAACCCTCCTTTTGGGTTGTAACTTTTAATTATTATAGTATTTAGTTCTAGAAATTCTATCTTAAAGTTTCTAGTTCTTGGCAAAGTTTTCAGTCTTCTCTTTATTCTTAAATATAGGGATCATATTTGTTTTAAGGTTTAAGTATAATAAAACTACTATCTGGAGACCTTGTGGGCCTGATTTCATTGTTTTATCTTCTTCCTAGTTTTATCCATGTAATCTTATTTCCTCATGCGGCTGATTATTTTTGATTATGTGCTAGATGTTGTATTTGCAAAATTGCTTGTAGGAATACTTTGAGGTTCAAGATACTATCTCCTTCGAGAGGAGATTTATCTATTTCTGCTAGATGCTTGGGGGGTACTAGCAGTTTGAAATCACCTCAATTCAGTTTTAGGGTTTAAAATTATTTGAAGTCCCTAGGATCACTTGTATGCTTTTGAGTCCTAACCCAAGAGGATTCATCAGGACTTTTCCTGTAATGGACTCTAGACTGACTGACTCTGTCTCTCTGTCTCTCTGTCTCTGTCTGGCTGTCTGGCTTTCTGTCTGGCTGTCTCTCTGCTCCGCAAGACTGCCAGAGGCATTTATCAGCTTCTAGGTCATGCCCTCTGGAATTAGCAAACATCCCCAGGGGAAAAGCAGCCAGAAATGCCAGGCTTGCCTCCTAAGGTTTCATTATTCCCCACTCCTGAGCAGTAATTTCCCCCAATTTTGTTAGCATTCTAATGCTTCAATAGATGTTTTTATATGTTGCCCAGATTTCAGTACCATGTTTTGTTCTGATAATCTAGTTTGCCATTATCTGCATCTTAAGTCTCTCATTTCCACTACCCAACTTTGAATTCACTTATCTTTCCCTTCTCCCTTTGTTTACATCGATACACCTGCAGGTTGCTTTAGCAGTATGATTGCACCAGGTAAAAATTTTAAATGGATGATCTTCATTTTCTGTGTCTCACTTTTTTAACTTTTGTCTCTCTGCTCATTCAGTGTTTATCCTCTGATTCAGATGCCCCCACCTCTGTCCTACTCCTACCATCAATCTGAAATGCTCATTTTAAATGTCACTCGACTGCTTATCTTCCCTTAAGGTAACAAAGTCCCCCTTCTCTGTACAGGTTTCCTTGATCACCATAGTTAAATATGACCTTTCCTTTTTTTTGAATTCTTCTGTCATTTTGTGGATAATACAAGTTTAACTCTTAACCAGGTATATGTTAATTCATCCCTTAACATTTTTTTAAGTGTGTATGCATTGTAAAGTCTTTAAAAGAAGATACACATTATTTTCTTTATAATATCCTCAGCAACTAGCTCCTTGCATATTGCAGGTGCTCAAAATATATAATTGAATGAGCATCTCAGATCTGTCCTCCAAAAACTGTGCAATATCTAGGCCTTCATCCCCATTGCAATACATTGCTTCCCTGTATTAGGAAGTTTCTACTGCCTGCCCTGCCCAAACACCCCTAATCTAGGAGCTTGTACTGAAGGCATATACCCAGTCATGAACCCAATCCCTCTATTATAGCTGATTTGTCTAGGGTATATCCTTGACTTAGTCACTAATCAGTTCCTTTGTCAAGATTTTAAATAAAGAGACATGGAACTTGAAGTTGAAATGCTTTAATAATAGCACATCTACAGAAAGGTCAGGTAGATTCCATAGAAGAGTCCATGAAGAGGAAGTAACAGTTATGGAGATGAAAGAACTAGGTAGCCAAAGGAAGTTAACCAGTAAACATAGATGATAAAGGAACATTTATGCAAAGACCGAAAGAGATGAGCATCCATGTGGCTTCTGAGGGTCAACTTTTGTTTCCAGCGATTTCCCATATCCTCTCCCACAGGGCCTCAGTTCTGTGTTTGTGAGTTTAGGTCTTGCATCTATACCTTAGATGACTGTGTGTGCTTCTATTTCTGGTAACCATAAAGGATAGACTAGAATAATAATAATAATATATATTTCCTTAATTGCATTAGTTAGGGTGTAACTGAAACCAGCTCTGGCTAGCTTAAACAAAACGGGGACATGTTGAAAAGACAAAGGAAGCCCAGAATTGCCAAGTGGCAAGAGGGTCAGGCATGGAAGATAGGAACTGTGGGACCAAGAAGCAGGAAGCTACCTTTTAGCAGGACTCATCTGGCCAGAACACTTCCACTTTTGCTGCTGGACACTTGGTACCACCACTGGACTCCACAGCTGGATGCTGCTGCTACCTTTGTGGCATTCTTTTTTCATGTGTCATTTCTCTAAAATTGAAGCTACTGAATAGTAGTGTCTGATTTTCATGACTGACTGGGTGGGTATTTTCACTACTGCCAGAAGACAGGGAGGGAAAGATATTTTCTCCTTGGGCTTTAGAGTGGGAAGCAGGGCCCTGTTCCTGATAAGATAACACACAATAATGGGGCGGGGGGAGGGTAGTCCTCCAAAAGAAAGAGGTTGATGTTAGACAGCCAACAATAGCAAAGACATAGTCTCTACAGGAGCCTTTCTGGTTAAGGTAAATATACTACCAATGTCAGCCCTGTATAAGCTTGATGGGATGCAAAATGATTGGTGAGGGGAAAGAAAGAAAGCAGTAGATTTGGAACAACTCCTTAAACATGGTATATACAGCTGGCATGTGCCTTGTGCCCTTCCCCCTTCCTTCTGCTTCCTGTCTAGAATATGGACATGACGGCTGGACTACCAGAGAACATCTGGGATCTTGAAAATGGAAGCCAGGAAATGAAGATGGCTGAGTAGAAAGACAAAAGGCTTCTGGTCATTGATGAGGAGGGAGGCACCGCACCAGCCTCTACATTTCTTTTACATGAGTAAGTCCTTATGTGTTCAAGCCACTGTGATCTGGTCTCTGTTTCTAGCAGCCATTATTATTATTATAGTGAGATTGAGTTTTTAGCAGCATGGCTATTGTTTACTGATTTGAGAATTCCTGTCACTCTCTGTGTTCTCCAGAAAAAGCTGAGAGATGGATAATACTTTTTTTTTTTAAACAAGAAAAGCACTAAAACAAATTGGTTATAGATTTTTTAAAAAGACTTTCACAGTGCACTTTAAGAAACTTGGAAATTCCCTGGCATATTCCTTTCTCCCTGGTAAGGACTCTTTGCTGTAGCAAAGAGCAACATTGTTTCTGGAACGTATTATATCCATTCATTAATGATAGTGATGTGGGGTAGAGGTGAAAACTGAAGCATGAAAATTCAAAATGGGTGGATCACAAAATTAGTTTTCAATTTTCATTTTTAAATTTTGTATTAACATTTGAAAACTATCTAAAAAACAAAATCAACAGCACACCCTATGAATAGTCAGCTTGGAGTAGCTAAATGTCTGGGTTTCTCTTTGTGGCATATCTCCACCATTATTGTTCACCTCTTCCTGTTTTCCTTTGCCACTGACATGGACAGCATCTCTCACATAAGCCAAAGAAGGGCTGTCTTCTATTTCGTTTATTTTTATTTTCTATCTTTTTTTAATTAATTAGAGTTTTTTTTTGTCAGAGGTTAGTGCTGGGGTGGAGCTGATAAAAAAGGAAGTAGAAGAAGGCTGCAACTGCTGAAGAAGTAACTGAAAACTATTTAAAGGTAATTAGATGTTTTGTTTTCTTTTTCTGCAGGATTGCAGGCTGAATTTGGGAATAAAACTAAGCATGTTGATAATATTTCATGGACATTAAACAAACGAATTAATTAAGCAGAGGAGGTGATAATAGCCAAGAGAACTTTAAAGGGTGGCTTAGCACAGATTATCCACTAGGAATGTACTGGCGATATAGAGTATACTTCAATTGGCAACAATTATGGCATTAGCAAGAAAATTAATACAGACAACAGAGGCTCTCTAAGACCAAAGTCTAAACGGTGGGGAGTGTTGTTATCTCATCTTTTCCAGGTAAAATTTTCTTCTTTTCTCTTCAAAATAAGATTTCAAGCTCTTGGAGGGCAGAGCACCATGTCCGTCCTCATAACTCTCCTGTTACAAGACCTAGCAGAGAATTTTAAGCAACAAATGCTTAACAAGTGTTACATAATGAGGTTTGCAAAGAGCAGTCTCTTTGAGATGCTGAGTGTTGCTAATTAATTAACTCTAAAGGGCACTACCTGGCAGTTGTACAGTCTGGGAATCTGGTCCAGGGCACTGCTGGGTGATGAGGAAGACAGCCTGGAGTGCTCGCCAGGCCAGAGCCAAAGCTGGGTTTTCTTCTGCCCCAACTCATTCCTATGCCGACCAGTATTTGGGGGAAGTTCTCAGTCTGAAAGTAAATGTCCTCTCATTCA